>NC_060130.1:564760676-565063706 GCF_021461395.2 Schistocerca americana
TACTGGATGCCGAAATCTGGCCAGCGGCTTTTACGGATCATATGGCGTACGTCTGTACGATTTCACTAACGCGTCAGAAGATATGGCGGAGTAAAGGTCACTGGAAAATGAATTGTGCACTTTTACGTGACACTGAATGTCACCGGTCGATAGAGGCGGCCTGGGAGACCTGCGTTCGCCGCCAACGAGCATACACCTCGGTTCTCCAGTGGTGGATTAAATGCGCAAAACCAACGTTACGGCGAACGTTGATACGATACGGGCAGGACAAATCGCAGTGGAACCGCACAACGGCTGATTTTTATTTTACAGCCCTGAGGGAGCTGATGACCCAACAACCATCGCCGGAAAGGCACACGGCCATGCGCAGGATAAAAGCCAAGTTATTACAGCTGACGAGACTAAGAATGGAAAGTATAATGGTCCGGGCGAGACTGGCGGACACAGTTGCTGCCGAAACCCCCTCCATGCACCACGTGGTACGTGAACGCCAACGACGACGCAGGACTTTGATCAGGGAACTAATCTCTGAAACTGGCCAGCAAGTTGTGCACCAGCGTGATATTGCGCATGTGTTTACCGACTATTTCCGCCAGTTATATGGACCTGTACATGTGAACCACGAGACACTACATGATGTCATCTCGGAAATGCCAGATAGAGGACCACCACTGGATGCAGAGACTTTCATCACAGCGATAACAGAGGACGAGCTGACAGACGCAATTGCCAGGGGGGCTCCGAACAAGTCCCCAGGACAGGACGGCTTCCCAATTGAATTTTACCGCGCCTTTGCATACCTCATGGGACGGACCTGGATTAAGATGTACAACGAACTCCTGTTACCGCAGACTGAGATACCTGCCGAATTCACGGAGGGTATCATCATCCCAATACCCAAACCACGCGGTGGCAGAAATCCAGGAGATTATAGACCACTCACTCTCTTGAACTGCGACTATAAGATTTTCGCGCGCATCCTTGGGGCTCGCCTGCGGTCTTCACTTTCTGATAGACTCCTCATAGATCAAACTTGCCTCGGCGGTAAGAGCAACGTACATACGGCGCTCAGTGACTACCGAGATATCATCGCGTTAGCAGCGGCATGCCGAGTGCGTGGGGCACTCGTCGCTATTGACTTCGATCATGCATTCGACAGAGTGGATCATACATTTTTGCATGCGGTGATGGGCAGATTGGGAATCCCACAGGCCTTCATCCTAGTGATCATGCGACTGTTACACGGCGTACGATCCAAGGTCTCGTTGAATGGGCGGGGCACTGACTACATCGTTATTTCAAGGTCAGTTCGTCAAGGTTGCCCCCTTTCGATATTTTTGTATGCAATGGCTTTGGAACCCTGTCTATATGGTCTCCGAAGACGGCTGGAGGGAGTGCCGTTACCACAACTGACCTTTCATTGCCGCGCTTATGCTGACGATATGATGCTGGTGGCACGGACAGGCGAAGAAGTACGTACGGCGTTGGCATGGATACAGCGATATGGGATGGCGGCAGGAAGCGTGCTTAATCTACAAAAAACACGCTGCATGAATGTCGGTCGAGGATTACAACCGGGGGAGGAAGGTCCGCTCATCTTGGTTAAGACCATAAAATGCCTAGGTATTACGTTCCACACGGATGTGCAGCGGACAGCAGCGGATAACTACCGACGCATATTGAAGCTGATGCGGACAATGGTGCTGTTACAGAAATTAAGAGCGTTGGATATGATTCAGAGGGTGACCTATGTTAACGTATACCTAGCACCGAGACTCACTCACGTAGCGCATGTCCTGCCTTTAACGCGCACAATGGCATCACGGATACAAGCAACTTTCGGAACCTACGTGAGTGTGGGACACCTGTTTAAGATCCGATACACAACGCTTACGCTACCACCTGGAGAGGGTGGACTTGGTCTAGTGAACGTATATGAAAAGGCACGGGCGTTATTCGTCAGTACGATTTTCCGACAGTGGCGCGGTCAATTTCGCAATATCTCGGGTGCGTTGGCCGACGTACTAGCGCCCACTTCAATGCTGCCCCCAGTCGATGTGGGCCATATTTCACCGAAGCTGTCACATTTCAAGTCTTTTTTTTTGGAGCTTAGCTATGTCAGAGATTTCTTCCCAACAACACGACTACCGACGACGCGAGACGTATACCAACTCTTACTGCGCCGGTGCCCCAGGAATACCCTGGAAAAGAAGTACCCAGACAAGAACTGGCGACAGATATGGCGCGTTATACGGAACGTTTACCTCCCAACGTCGGTACGCTCAACATGGTATGTGGTGATAAATAGGAAGTTCGCAACGAATCAACGGCGGCACGCGATTCATTTGGCAGACACTCCACTATGTTTAGGCTGCGCAACAGTGGACACTGATGAACATCGTTTAACATGCAGTGGGACGGCTCCAGTGTGGCACTTGGCACAACAGATATTGGCGTTCCTGTTACGCTCCGCCCCTCACACAATTTCATCAGACACGCTTTTTTTCCCCCAAGAATATTATTTCCCGGTCCAAAAAACCAATGCAGTGACATGGGTGCGGGGAATGGTGGTGGGCTACGTGTATAATGAATCGGAAAAGGACAAAATTGATTTTTGGCATTTTCTCCTGGATGGACACACGAAGCTGCAACAGCGTAAGAAATATAGACAAGACTTCGCTAATTACTTGCGACTTACATTTACCGACCCGCCGGCCAGATGGGGTGTGACGGGTGAGAGATGAGATAGACGAAGAAGCCGAGATAGACATCGATCATACTTACGGACCCTTAGTTCATTTCGAGAAGACGACCCAGTCTTACACCAACGCCTGGAGAACGAGTCGATAGATGGCTCTCTTGCTCTATCGAACGTCGGGTCGTGAGCAGGTGTCGCCCCCGACACGAATTTCATTTCATTGCTACAGGAGCATGTTTATTTTGTATTTGTACTATCCGCAATGTCTTCATGTCTTTCATTTGGGAATTTTCAGTTTTATTCATTTCATTAATTAATTAATTTTCTAAGTAGCCACTATTTGTCAACATATGGACTTTGTAGACACTATTTATGCGATAGTACAACAACATGTATGTCAGCAAAGGTGGTAAGCCTGACATTGGATAAAAAAAAAAAAAAGAAAAAAAAAGAAAAAAAAAGATGGATAGAGCGTCTGCCATGTAAGCAGGAGATCCTGGGTTCGAGTCCCGTTCGGGGCATACATTTTCAGCTGTCCACATCGAGGTGTATCAACAACACCTGTCGGCAGCTAAGGTTGTCAGTTAGCCATCATTTATTCCAGGGAAAAGCTGCACGGTCATCAACAGTAACTGTTCTTTCGAGAACAAGTTACTGTCTTCGTATATATTTTATTTGTTACATCGTTTTAAATTCTGCAAGTGGTTTTTTTTCATTTTCTTCTGATCATCCCACTTTTTTTAGCATTCCAACAACCTCCTGATCCAAAAATTGTCTGTTGATCGATTTTCTGCTCCTCCTATGCTCCTGGATCGATTTCAGCCAAACTTGGTACACATATTACTTACCGTCTGGAAACAAATACTGCGGGAAAGGGGGGCGGTAAGAACCAAGAAACACCTATTGTGATTCGAGTCATGACGTTGAGAGGAAAGGAAAAGTAGGTAATTGATAGAGAAAGGGAAGAGGATGATTTGGACTGAGACAGGGTGGAGAAAGAGATGGACAGGGAGAGGGGGTGGGGTAGGTGAAGAGAGAGAGAGGGGAAGTGGAGATGAACAACTACCATGGGAGAAGAAGATCAACTTAAGAGGGGTGAGGAAAAGAAAGACGGGGAGGTGGAGATGGATGGAGGGTTAATGAGCAGATGGACAGGGAGAAGGGTAGATGGACACAGAGAGGAGGAAGGGTCAGATGGACAGAGAGAGGTGAAGAGCAGGTGGACGGAGATAGGGAAACTGGAGATGGACAGGTGATGGAGTTTGAGGAAATGGACAGAGGGAGTGGGAAGCAGGAGATGCACAGACAGGGGAAGGAGGTGATCGACTGATAGCAGTTAGGAAAAATACATACCTGGGGAACTCCGGGTATGTAGCTAGTAATACTACAAAACCAAACATAGTACAGTGTCAGGTTCTAAGAAGTACAGAGTTTGTGCATAATATTCCGTTCACATGTGAGGTAGAACTACAGCACTAACACTAGTATGAGCTTTGTGTTCGTGCAGCAATTTAACCAGAAAATCTGGTAAACTAGCTACTACACAAAATATATAGATACAGGAAACAGAATCCAGAGTCACTGAGATATGGTTTTTTGTATTTGTGTTTTTGTTCAAGCCAGTTCTTCTTTACTCATTTTCATCGTCTATCACTCTCATTTGTAGAATTTTGTGTTGTCTTTTGGCAGCTTCGTTTGTTGCATTCTTTATATTTTCTCTCTTAATTTTCAAAGTTAACCATTTATCTTCTATTACAATTCTACTACCCATTTCACTCAGACATTGGTTGATGCTTTCTTTGTAACAGTCAATAGCCTCTGCTAGTATCAACTTACCCACGGCCCATCTCCTTAGTTTCCAGCCCTTCCGCAGTTTCTTCAGCTGTAATCTGCTTTTCATATCAAATAGATATCATTGGCCCGAGTCCAAATATGCTTCTGTAAACGTATCTTAGCTTAAAAGGTTTTTTAAAAAATTTTATCTTACCATTAATAATTTATCGGAAACAGCTTTGTCTCCACCATTCTTACACGCGTACGTACGTTTGTCTTGTGTCTCTAACAGATTTCTAACAGAGGTAAATTGGTGCTGAACGTAAAATTCGCTTTCAATCGTTTCCACCACTGCATTTTTTCCTACTATATTTACTTTCATTTCCTTATTCGTTACTGAATTCGGCGCTCCCGCCACGAATAAATTGTCGTCTCCCTAACGGACTGAATAACTTAATGTATGTCATCACACTTGTTTCCGAGCGCTTCATCATCTGCCGAGCTGGGGCCACATTTATTTGAACAACGGTATTCAGTCCCGTCTTTGTATATATATTGGCTATGCTAATATTTCCAATATCGTGTTCGTTGCGGCTTACCCCCATTTAAGGCTCCTTGTTCATCATTAAATCTATTCCTGAAACACATATATTTCATTTTGATGGGAACTAATTTAGCTGCGGAATATTTTACCCAAGAGACTGCCATCGTCATTGAACCAGAAAGCAGCGCTTCATGTCCTCGGAAAACGTTACATCTGCAGGTACCCCTTGCTTGCAACCGTGACGCAGTATTCCAGTGTCAATATCGCAAACGTATATAATCTATATTGTAGCCCAGAACAACTGTCAATCATCCAGGCTGTTGCCTCTGTAAAAATTTAAGTCGCTACTGCCCCTTTTTCTAGAATTTTTTGTCTGGCCTCTAAATCGAATCCCTTCCGATGTGATTACACCTGGAGTACTGCTACGTTTGTCCGACTTAATGGAGTGTGACCCCTATTGTATTAGTCAGACTGGTCTCTGGAATGGAAGTCATCGGGACATTTATATCTTTGAATAATGATGCTCTTTGTTGGGTCATTTATATCACTGAATAATGAAACTCTTTGTAAGACATAACATGCTATTAACTCATTGTTACATTATTGAACTCTGAATTGTAAATAAAGTGTTGTGTTAAGACTAAAAATCGCTGCTTACTACTGTGATTCACGGCAACTGGCATATCGTTCGGAATCAGGTGCTAAGAACATGTTTTGGCTCTAAAGAGGAATAAATCAAATACCCTGCAGACCTCTGAAATTAGAGTATCATGAAGGCAGGATGCAACAACGTAAAATTGCCATGAAGTCTACCACAACCCCACAACTTGGAAACGCGAATGATTTGCATTCCCGTTCAACGCACAAGGTAACTGTGAATAACGCGATCTCCATTCAGTGTATAAGGAATTATTACGCAGTACGTTTCTCATTCAAAAACCACTTTTGAGTTTAGGTTGTCTGAAATAATTTCGTGTTGTGACTTTTGTTGACCTTCAAAGACCTTACTGTTAAACATCATTGGATTCGTCTCGATATCCGCTATCAGAAAATAGGTACCAAACTATAGTATCTTTTTAAAAAAGCTAATTGACCTTCATATCTCTGAAGCGACCTCACCTGGCAGCAAAAAACCAACGTCACATCATGGTCCCGTTGTCCCAAGCAACTTTTGCCCCACAAAGTTTTCAGCTCCTATCATACTTTCGGGGTTATTCTTGGTTGCAATAGTTAGTGACTCACCCTGTATAGTACAGGTAATTTGTACTCCATTTTAAGCAATAACTAGCTTATCACGCATCTCAATGTTGATGACGTAATACACTTTGAACTACGTATCATTCATTGATACAATTTTGCAGGTACTATGAGTGGAAAAGGGGATACTGTCAGCGAATTGTGCTGCGAATAGAGTCATTAATAAACAAATAATGAAATGAAAAGTTATACCAGAGGGTGACATTTGACTGATGGACAACGCAAATCTAGTAAGCTGGTAAGCGATTAAACTTTTTTACTTTCATTATTTTGAGGGCGGGATCAACGAGGGAATGTTTCGTTAAGATTCAGAATTAAATGTAAGGTTCGGTGGAGGTCACAAAGTCCTGTCGTTCTCATATATTGGGTAAAGAAAATTCGAGTTTTAGTGTGAAGTCATTTATGATGCCTGAAGAGAGACACACCGTGTAGTACTTGTCTTATTGTGTTCATCTTTTAACATAAGATTATAACTTATATGGAGTAGATTATAAATCATATAAAGTTCTTAAATTCGGTCAATAATTACTCGAAATTCTGAAAATCAAAGTGTTGTTTGCCCTGGAAACCGGTCGATAGTTAGCTGCAGCTGGCAGAGGGTTCCAGGATGTTGCTGTCAGTGGTGACAGCATTGTGTACTTAGCTTTCCACCCCGTATGCCCTCAAACAACATTTCAGTTTAATCAATCATTCTTCCAACTATGCTGTATTAGCACATTAGTAAAATTTTATCGTTAACTATAATTCCAGCTAATGCATTTACTATAGGATGCAGTGTATTTCAGCTGCAATCACTCACATATAAAAAACGAACTATCATACTGAAAACTTTAATAGTCTCAGAGTCTGACATACGAACCAAAAGTACACAAATTTACATAGTCGTTTATCATGGAATTGAGACAAACGCAAAATTAAATTCATCACGTCTAGAACATACAGCTACACAAATTCCATGTATTATGTTGATATTTCTGCCTTGAACTTTTCGGTCGTCCTGAGAATGATCGAAGGACAGTCGGTGCATAGGCGGGAGCTGCCTTGCGTGTACCACGACGGCAGTGCTGCGCAACTTAATCCGTGACACCCATACTAGTCAACATTTGAATACCTCTTCGCCAACGTGTAGCTTGCTTCTCAATCTGCGCTTTATTATTGGGTATATACCTTACCAATGTGGGGCGGTCTCCGTGCCTCAACGATGCAGGTGGCTGTACCGTAGAGGCAACCGCAGTGGGGCGTCTGTGGAGATGCCAGACAAAGCCGTGGTTCCTCAAGAGCGGCAGCAGCCTTTTCAGTAGTGGCACGTTCAACATTCAGGATTATTGACTGATCTGGTCTTGTAACATTAGGCTACATGGCCTTGTCGTGCTGGTATTGTGAATGGCTGAAAGCAACGGAAAACTAGAGCTGACTATGGCATCTTCTTTGGTAAACTACTCCAAAGCTGAGAAAGACCCCCATTGGGATCTTCGTGTGGATACTACTCAGGAAGATGTCGTCATTTCAAAACCAAAACTGGCCTTCTAAAAGTCGGAAGTCTGATGCTAGTTCCCTTATTGCAGTAGGTAGTACTAGTTTATACACCAACTAAATCCGTAGCTGAGGTTGAGATTGAAAGACTGTGTTGTCAGGTAAAGGAAATTATTCAGGTAGTTGCGGGATTCGAAAATTTTGTATGATGGGAGACCGTAATTCAATAATACGAAAAGATGAGAAAGAAAAATAGTTTAATTACATGCGCTGGCAGAAATTAATGGAATAGGAACTCACCTGTCAGTACTTTGTACAGAACATAATTTAATCATCACTAAACACATTTTTTTAGAACCATGAAAGAAGGCTGCATACACGGAAGAGACCTGCGTATACTGGAATGTTTCAAATTGATTATACAGTGGTAAGACGGAGCGTCCGAAACTAACCTTTAAATTCTAACAAATTTCCTGGGGAATATTAGGACTCTGATCATAAATTAGTGATAATGAACTGCAGGTTGAAACTGAAGAAATTACAAAAAGGTTGCAAATTAAGGACATAGGACGTGAAAAATTTTAAGGAACTGGAGGTTGTGCATTTCAGAAGGAGCATTAGACAACGATGGACGGAAACTGGGGAGAGGAAGACAACAGAAGACCAATGGGTAGTTTTGATAGATGAAATAGAGAAGGCAGCCAAGGATCACATAGGTAAAAACCAAGGCCTAGAGTAGACCCTGGATACCACAGAAAACATTGAATTTAACTGACTAAATGAGAAAACATAAAAATACAGAAACTTCAGCAGTTGAAAGGGAATATAGACGTCAAAAACGAGATCGACCGAAAGTGCAAAAAGGTTAAGCAGGAGTGGCTGGATGACGAATGAGTGGCCCGAAGTTTGCACATGATGCCTATAGGAAAATTAAAGAGGCTCTCGATGAAGAAGAAAGAAGCAGCTGTATGAGTATTAAGAGTTATGGTGGGAAGTCAGTACTAAGTAAAGAAGTGAAAGCTGAAAAGTGGAGGAAATATGTAGATGATTCATGTAAGAGAAACAAACTTGACGACAGTAGTACAGAAAGGAAACGAGGTTTGTGCTGATGGGATAGGAGATAACACGCAGCAAGATGATTTTAGAACGGCACTGGAAGACCTAATTGGAAACAAGACCAACAGAGTATACAACTTTCACTCAGAATTACTGAGATCCTTGGGAGAGGCGAACATGTCAAAATTAGTCTACCTGATGTCCTAGATATATGAGACACACGAAGTATCTTCAGACCTCTGCAAGAATGTGATTCCAATTTCAGAGAAGGCATGAGCTGATAGTTGTAGGCACTACCCAACCCTACAGCTCACTAAGTCGCGACACGAATTATTTGCCGAAAATCGGAAAAACTAATAGAATGCTGTCGTATGGCAGCAGTGCGCCTGATGGACCGGCCACTTTGCGGAGGGAGAGGCATCACATACATGCATACCTCCAAGGCGTCAGCTACAAGAACTTCGGCCGACGGCAAATATTACTTGGCAACTGACCGATAAACGGCCGGGAAAGCGCAACGAGAATCCTCCTTGCTCGGGCTCTACTTACTCCGCCGAGCTACCTACGACTCTCCTTCCTTCCATTGGGATTTGTCTTTATATCCCTTCATCTTAATTAATTATGTTGTTTTCAAGGCGAACGCCTTATTTATTTCTATGAGAGTTTGGTATTAGATATTGTAAGAAAGAGTGTTTTGTCTAGGTGATACCCTGTTGTGTTGCATTAAACTTATCTCTTGTCGATCTGGAACGTGTTGTTTCTCAAGTACCTTCTTTCGTGAGATATAGCAGTTTGACGAGGAGGTTTTCTTTAGACCCTGGTGGTCACACGTATGTTCTTTTGTTCTTTACTCCCTCCAGGTCAACAGGTAGGTCAGATCTTGTTGCTTCCCTTCGGCCGAACATCCGATTTCTGATCCCGTCGATGTGACGCAAAGTAAGTTGCTCATCCTACGAGCTATACAGCTCGTCATGCAGGAGCTTGCAAATAGGATGGCGGATATGACAGCAGGATCCACTGATGGATCGCAACGCTCTTCTCGAACGGACTCCATGCCTAAAAGCCCCCGTGTAGCTCCTTCGCCATATCAGAACTTCTACACGAAACTAGAAAGTTGGGCAAATTATATGTATTGCATAGAGCAGCATTTCCTGCCTTATGGTATCTTGGGCGACGCTCATCTAGGATATTCTCTCTCGTCAATGCCGGACCGGATGTCTACTGCCTTCTTTAGCAATGAAACCTGAACTTCAGTCGCATGCCATCCAATATGAGGAACTAAAACTTTTCTTGCAAGAATACATCGACTGCCAGGTACACGTTGCGGTGCAAAAATTCCTTAGCTGCCGTAAGGATCGGGGCAACCGCTCTATGTAAAGAAGTGGTGGAGGAGTTTGGGGAGGGAGAGAAAGGAAAAGAAAAATGAATCAAATGAGAAATATTAAAAAAGTGCGGTGCTAGAAATACTGTTTTTCAGACTAATACCTTTTATGTAGGTGTTCTTGTAAGTGGTAGCGAGCTTAAATCTGATGATAATGTACAGTCTGAAGTGATATATGTATCTATGATGGTTAAGAATATTGTAACACTAACGTTGTTCGAACACTAACATTGAAGTGAAATATTATGTATCTATGATGGTTAAGAATATTGTAACACTAACATTGATTGAACACTATCATTGATTGGACACTAACATTGATTGGACACTAACATTGACTGAAGTGAAATATGTATCTATGCCTAGCCTCGTTTCTGATTTCAGCTACTCAATTCTCGAATCACTTTACATCAGACGTTACACAAATAACCAGATTCCATTGGAGGCAAAGGGCCTTTTTCACCTTCATTCCCAGCTTGAGAGAGAATCTGTTAATACCTCTCACTCAGAGGATTAAGGCATATATTCTCTACAATATTGGTGATTAGTAGAAAAAAGGAAACGTCACGAAAATATCCGAAATCGTCATTCCTAGTCCAACTTGGTTTGCTGAAGACAACGTTTTTGTTAAACATAAGGCTGCTGTGGAAATCTGGTTTTGTAGTCATTGTAGCTACCGTATATCAGCATTACACCTCTGAGGCTGAAAACCGTATGACTTTTAGTGAGATGTTACTTTGTTCCTCTACTTGCAAACAGTGAAGCAGACGTTTCTGCGCATTCTAATTTTACAACCAGGAGCGGTGGATACGGTGCTTTCACTGTCTTCAAAGGACACAACTGATTGGTGTCATACATATACAGCGTGTTGCCTGAGTATGGAATCATTACGAAAAGGGCGTTAAAAAGAGAGTGGAATTAATGGAACAGATAGTAAAAGTTAAGATCCATATGAGGTACCTCTTGATACAGACATTGTCTTTCCTTGCTTCCCTGGAATTATTTCTGTGGCAGTATTGGATTTCGTTGTGGTTGGTATATACAGATAAATGTTAATGTCATAAATTTAATCCAGAATAAAGCCCAAGATGCCTGTTTCCCATATCTCGGAGAAAAGAAGCTTTCCCATGTTGCTATCGGCTTCCTATGTTTGTGAGTCACTGGCATTGCATGGACATATGCTTAGATAAGCCCTGATTCTGAATAAGAGATGAAAGATTCAGCAGGGACGTTTGGGTGCAAACGCTGGAAGACTCGCTTGGACAGCTTTCCAGTTGATACTGAACAGTTTGGGGAACAGCTAGCATCCTCGTGGAAGATCAATTGTGAGTTCAGAGGAAATAGAGAGTTTGAAATTCGACATATAAACAGTGTAAGCCTTCCTCTGGGCTTGTCTAGTCTATCATTGAAACATTTTGTTTGTCATAACTGTGAATACTGCTTATTTGCCATATCTATGCATAAATGTTTTATTTAATTTGGTAGAATCTGCGGTCCTCCGGATAGCAGGAAAGTTCTCTCGTAAATATTTGGAAGTAGGTAGGTAGGTGGTTAGTGTTTAACGTCCCGTCGACAACGAGGTCATTAGAGACGGAGCCCAAGCTCGGGTTAGGGAAGGATTGGGAAGGAAATCGGCCGTGCCCTTTCAAAGGAACCATCCCGGCATTTGCCTGAAACGATTTAGGGAAATCACGGAAAACCTAAATCAGGATGGTTGGAGACGGGATTGAACCGTCGTCCTCCCGAATGCGAGTCCAGTGTGCTAACCACTGCGCCACCTCGCTCGGTATTTGGAAGTATTCATACTGTATAAAAAGCAGAGATTTCAAGTTGTGGAAGTCATTCTTTCTTTATCCTTGGAGCTGTAAATACCTGTTATGAGCTACTGGAGTAGCAAGGAAATATTTAAGAAAAAGAAACAGTAGAGTAATTTTCCGCAGAGGTTGGGAGTCAGAAGTTGGAGTAATATCATTCAACCATTCTGTTTCGCCTTAAAGACGGATGCATGTTCTCTCATTTAATGTTAAAGAATCTGCAGTCTCCCTGATCGAGCAGTGAAGAGAATTTGCAGCCATACTGATCTAGCAGCCATCTGATCGAACAGCTGAGGAGGAAAAAAATTATCTGTAGGAGGCTGTGGCAGAAGGGAACCTACAGGAAGAATACCACAACTTTCACCGACTAACCTATTCATGTTATTATTATTACTTCTCTCCCCTCTCAGACGCCGCGTCAGGTCAAAAATGGAAAGTGACGCGGACCTTGATCAAGCGTGACTTCCTTTTTACTGTATGGTATATGTTACATTGCATTTAGGAACTTTCGGGTAATTGAGCATGTATCAATAATTACAGATTTCTGTAGTTGTATATATAAGTTTGGATGTATCTGTATTGCATTGATGTACTGGTGGATATTGTGTGGTATGACTCCTGTAGTTGATAGTATAATTGGTATAAAGTCAACTATATCCTGATGCCACATGTCCTTGACTTCCTCAGCCAGTTGGATGTATTTTTCAAATTTTTCTCCTGTTTTCTTCTGTATATTTGTTGTATTGGGTATGGATATTTCGATGAGTTGTGTTAATTCCTTCTTTTTATTGATGAGTATAATGTCAGGTTTGTTATGTGGTGTTGTTTTATCTGTTATTGTGGTTCTGTTCCAATATAATTTGTATTCATGATTCTCCAGTACATTTTGTGGTACATACTTGTATGTGGGAACGTGTTGTTTTATTAGTTTATGTTGTATGGCAAGTTGTTGACGTATTATTTTTGCTACATTGTCATGTCTTCTGGGGTATTATGTATTTGCTACTATTGTACATCCGCTTGTGATGTGATCTACTGTTTCTATTTGTTGTTTGCAAAGTCTGCATTTATCTGTTGTAGATCTTTAATAATATGCTTGCTGTAATATCTGGTGTTTATTGTTTGATCCTGTATTGCAATTATAAATCCGTCCGTCTCACTGTATATATTGCCTTTTCTTAGCCATGTGTTGGATGCGTCTTGATCGATGTGTGGCTGTGTTAGATGATACGGGTGCTTGCCATGTAGTGTTTTCTTTTTCCAATTTGCTTTCTTCGTATCTGTTGATGTTATGTGATCTAAAGGGTTGTAGAAGTGGTTATGAAATTGCAGTGGTGTAGCCGATGTATTTATATGAGTGATTGCTTTGTGTATTTTGCTAGTTTCTGCTCGTTCTAGAGAGAATTTTCTTAAATTTTCTACCTGTCCATAATGTAGGTTTTTTATGTCGATAGATCCCCTTCCTCCTTCCTTTCTGCTTAATGCGAATCTTTCTGTTGCTGAATGTATGTGATGTATTATATATTTGTGGCATTGTGATCGTGTAAGTTTACTGAGTGCTTCTAAGTCTGTGTTACTCCATTTCACTACTCTAAATGAGTAGGTCAGTATTGGTATAGCATAAGTATTTATAGCTTTTATCTCATTTCTTGCTGTCAGTTCTGTTTTCAGTATTTTTGTTAGTCTTTGTCTATATTTTTCTTTTAGTTCTTCTTTAATATTTGTATTATCTATTCCTATTTTCTGTCTATATCCTAGATATTTATAGGCATCTGTTTTTTTCCATCGCTTCTATGCAGTCGCTGTGGTTATCCAATATGTAATCTTCTTGTTTAGTGTGTTTTCCCTTGACTATGCTATTTTTCTTACATTTGTCTGTCCCAAAAGCCATATTTATATCATAGCTGAATACTTTTGTTATCTTTAGTAATTGGTTGAGTTGTTGATTTGTTGCAGCCAGTAGTTTTGGATCATCCATGTATAGCAAATGTGTGATTTTGTGTGGGTGTGTTCCAGTGATATTGTATCCATAATTTGTATTATTTAGCATGTTGGATAGTGGGTTCAGAGCAAGGCAGAACCAGAAAGGACTTAATGAGTATCCTTGGTATATTCCATGCTTAATCTGTATTGGCTGCGATGTGATATTATTTGAATTTGTTTGGATATTAAGTATGGTTTTCCAATTTTTCATTACTATGTTTAGGAACTGTATCAATTTAGGATTTACTTTGTATATTTCCATTATTTGTAGTAACCATGAGTAGGGTACACTATCAAAAGCTTTTTGCAATGTATGCGTAGTGTAGAGACTTTTGTTTAGTTTTACCTTGATGTGTCACCTCTGCATCTATTATCAGTTGCTCTTTACATCCTCGTGGTCCTTTGCAACAGCCTACTTGTTCTTCATTTATAATTTTGTTCTGTGTTGTATGTGTCATTAATTTCTGTGTAATGACTGAAGTTAATATTTTGTATATTGTTGGTAGGCATGTTATGGGGCGATATGTAGCTGGGTTTGTTGTGTCTGCTTCATCTTTAGGTTTCAGATAAGTTATTCCATGTGTAAGTGTATCAGGGTATGTGTATGGGTCTGCAATGTAGCTGTTAAATAATTTAGTCAGATGTGAATGTGTTGAGGTGCACTTCTTTATCCAGAAGTCTGCTATTTTATCTTTTCCAGAGGCTTTCGAATCGTGAGTAGAATTAATTGCTTGGGTGACTTCATGTTGCTAAATTATCACTTCAGGCATTTGTGGTATAATCTTGTATGTGTCTGTTTCCGCTTCTCTCCACCGTGCATGCCTGTTTTGTTGTACCAGGTTTGACCATATGTTGCTCCAGAAGTGTTCCATGTCTGTTATGTTTGATGGATTGTCTATTTTAATGTGTGTGTTATCTATTGTCTGGTAAAATTTCTTTTGGTTTGTGTTGAATCTTTGGTTCTGTTTCCTTCTATTTTCACTGTTTTTGTATCTTCTAAGTCGTTTGGCCAATGATTGTAATTGCTGCTTCTTTTGACCTAATTGCCCTATCGCTTCTTGTTGTGAGATTTTACCTAAACATTTTAGTTTTTTTTCTGACCTTTCAATTCTTACAAATTGTGTTAGCTGTCCGATGTCCTTTCTCAGTTTTTCTATTCTGACCTGTAGCCTGTGTTGCCATGCTGGTTTTGTGGGTTTCTTCTGTGTGTTGGTTGGTTCTGATCTCTGCCTAGTGTGTATATTTAGTGTAGTGAGTGCTCCTATATAAACCATTAGTTGTAACTCTTCCATAGTTGTGTTTTCATTTATTTTGTTGTGTATGACTGTGTTGATAGTTTTTATTGTTGTTTCGACTTGTGGGTTATTTGGCGGTCTATGCAAGAATGGTCTAATGTCTGTATTTGCGTCTTTGTATACTATATATATCAGCTGAAATTTTTCTTCTATATCTAACATGTGTGTCACTTCGTGTTCTATTTGTGCTTGTTCTGGTGGCTGTCTTAAGATTTCGTTTTCCTCTGATTGTTTAATTGACGCGTGTTGTTATTTGTTTGTTTGCTCTGGGATGTTTGAGTCCATTACTGTATTTTCTTCTTCTTCTGATTGCACATTATTTTGTTCCAGTATCTGTTGTACTTGTTGTTTGATGTTTTCTAATTCTGACTTGAGTATCCTGTTATTTTTGATTATTACACGGATCTGATCAGCTAGTCGTTGTTCTGTTAAAATTTTTAATTCTAGGTATCTGGTTATAAATGTTGTGTATAGTTGTGACCTGTATCCAGTTGTGTTGGTTCCTAGGTTTGTTGCTTGGTAATAACAGAACATGAGGTGTCGATTAACTTCATCTGACCATCTCATCCTCTGTCTTTGTTTTCCTTCTACGGTGTTTGCAGGAAGCATTTCCTGCAATACACCTCTATTGGGATTTAAATCATTTTCCAGTTGGCTAGCAGTGTCGTTACCATTGTGGGCGGGCATAGGGTTCAAGCGTCGTCCCCGGGCATGACGGTGTTTGTCCGAGGCTTCTTTAGATCTGTCCTGAACCAACTAATCACACTAAAAGGGGGGTTAGCCCTATTAGTGGTTTGTTCTTTTCTTCGCCTTTTACGACTGGCAGAACATACCGGAGGCCTATTCTTTTCCCGGGCCTCCACGGGGCTTATTATTACTATTATTATTATTATTATTGCTGAATCAACAGGAGAACGTATTAAATTTGATGATACTCTTGAATGTCTTGATGCCGAATCTACATTTAGAGGAGGTATATGTATTGGTATTATAGTTAATAAATTTGGATTTAAGGACCACAGATATTTCTTGGACACCTGTTGTCACATTTTCAAGAGTCTATATCGTCAAATTAATCAACTTATTAAAATTAATTGTTTGCTATTCTTCAACTGTGTCTTGCCAGCGACAAGCGAGTAATAGCTGACGTACTCATTACAAAGAATGTGTCTCTATTACTGCCTGATGCTGACTTCAGTGAATGGCACTTAACCAATGGCACAGAGCGACTTCTGAGAAGACTCGAAACTATCCAAGGTCGGGATTCTGGCAAGGAACTAAAGGAACTGATTCAGTTACGTGTCAACATTAATGGAAATAAAGGATTTAACACAGGAGGATATACAAAACTTTTAAGATAACAGGAGGAAAAAGACAAACAGGTACTGATAAACGTCAAATCATAGGATAGTGCATGCTTCAAATAATCTATTTTAGCAGTATTGTGCCCTGTAAGTAAGAACACAAAACGCGTGTGTAAATGTATTCTATTTGCAAAAAAATTAAAGTTTAAAAATATAACATTCCTTGCAAAGCCCAAACACGGTCGTGTTTTGGTCGTGTTTTAGAAAAACAGAAAGAGAACTTGTCTATAAACATCTACGGCATCGAGTATTCATATTATGGGTGGATGACTGCAGAATATAAGAGGAAAGACAAAGAAATTAGAACTGCATCACTGTGTATTACAAAATATTGTCATAACGGGCAAGTAATTCTATTAATGTTGAAGGCGGAAACAATAGAGAAATATGTCATTTCTATTGTATAAAAGTTTTGTCGATGTCAGCACACAGTAGGATTACTCGCCAAAACCATCCATTTGTAGTATGTGAACGGTGCCTCTGCTCTTTTCCTTCCAAGGAAAGATTAGATACGCACTCTGTTGAATGCATTCAGATTAAACCTGCCACCAGTATAATACCTATGGGTAAAAAAGAGTTTGTGAAATTAAAAAAAATTGTTAATGATCTGTAGTAATTTACGAGTATGCTGATACAGAATGCTAATTGGAATCAGTCGCTGTGAATAAAGAAATTTTATTATCTGACATGTGCAAACGAAACAACTGTGATGTTTTAGTGATACAAGAAACACACAGAGCACCAACTAGCCATAGACCAAAAATACAGGGCATGAAATTAGTTCTTGAGAGACCACACGAAAGGTACGGAAGTGCTATATTTGTGAAACCGAACTTAGACGTATGCTCCTGTGCTCTGATCTGCGGAGAAAATATAGAAATTTTAACTATTGAGCTACATTCATGTGCTGTAACATCCGTGAACAAACCACCCAGTGCGAGGTTCAAATTTACGGAGCCTGGAAATTTCCATTCAAAAAACATTAAAGTTGTAGTAGGAGATGTTAACTGTCACGGTCTCGCATGGGGTTATAAAGAGACAAATGACGATGGCGAAATGATGGAGATCTGGGCAGATCAGGCTAAACTGATATTGAAAGAAAACCCAAAGTTGCCTACATCATTTAACAGCGGAAGATGGAAACGAGGATATAATCCAGGTAACATCTTTGTCTCCGAAAAGGTATCCCTGCAAATTGTAAAGCAAATCGAGGACCCAATTCCAAGATCGCAACACAGAGCAATAACTTGCTGCATTACTGCAGTAATCAAATCAGTTATAAAGCCCTTCAAGAGACGCTTCAATTTCAAAAAAGGTCATTGGGAACATCATACGAAACTTTTATAGACCTTGTCAAGAAAATCTCTCGACGGCGCATACCTAGAGGGTGCCGCACCCAGTATATCGCTAGACTCAATGGTAGCAGCAAGGAAGCTCTGAAAAAGTATGAAGAACTGTACAATAAGGACCCCTTCTCAGAGGAAACGATCCAGGCAGGTGAGGTACTGATGTCTTGTATCTCCGAAGCGAGAAAGGAAAAGTGGTGTAACCTCCTACAAGAGACGGACATGAAGCACAGCAGTAGGAAGGCATGGAAACTGGTCAAAAGTCTCAACAACGACCAAACAGAACCACAACTAAATTACAGTGAAGTTACACCTGATCAGATAGCTCCCTAACTGCGCATGAACGGAAAAACTAAAACGAAGATCAGGAATGGCAAAATTAAAAGAAAATTGAACGAGGAGATTAGCTTCCTAGCTCGCCCGTTCTTCATTCAGGAGCTACAAGATGCCATCAACGATTTGAAAAACAATAAGGCCGCTGGCCTCGACGATCTGAGATCTGAGCAAATTAAACATTTTGGACCGAGAGTACAAGCATGGATCCTAGAGCTAATGAATAACTGTATTACAACAATGCAAATTCCTAAACTGTGGAGGAAAGCTCGGGTTATTGCGTTACTAAAACCAGGGAAAGACCCAACTGAAGCTAAAAATTTCCGGCCTGTCTCACTGCTTTGTCATTTATTTAAAGTGCTGGAGCGAATTATCATGAAATGCATAGCTGATTATGTGGACAAAGCCCTCATTAACTAACAAGCCGGATTTCGACCAGGAGAATCATGCTGTGGCCAAATCCTTAATCTCACACAGTACATCGAAGATGGCTATCAGAGAGATGTAACTGGGGTCGCATTCCTGGATCTCAGTGCTGCATACACAGTTAACCATAAGTTGCTTACCCAGAAAGTGTATAATGTCACTAATGACTACACCCTTTCTATATTCGTGCAATGCATGCTACAGTAGAGACGCTACTATGTAACCTTACAATCTAAAAACAGCCGATGGAGGACACAGAAAAATGGACTTGCACAGGGTAGTGTCTTGGCTGCAATATTATTTAACATCTATACCAATGATCTTCCCATCAGCCACCAGACACGAATGTTCATATATGCTGATGATGCAGCAGTGGCCGCACAGGATAAAACCTTTGAACAAGTGGAGGAGAATCTTACAGGAGCCTTAACAGAACTTGCTACCTATTACGACGGCAATAATCTCAAACCAAACCCTGGTAAATCTCAAGTATCCGCGTTCCATCTTAGGAACAAACAAGCCAAACGGAAACTCCGAGTCGTGTGGCAAGGGGAAGATGGTGGTGGTGGTGGTGGTTAGTGTTTAACGTCCCGTCGACAACGAGGTCATTAGAGACGGAGCGCAAGCTCGGGTTAGGGAAGGATTGGGAAGGAAATCGGCCGTGCCCTTTCAAAGGAACCATCCCGGCATTTGCCTGAAACGATTTAGGTAAATCACGGAAAACCTAAATCAGGATGGCCGGAGACGGGATTGAACCGTCGTCCTCCCGAATGCTAGTCCAGTGTGCTAACCACTGCGCCAGGGGGAAGAGCTGAAACATATAAACAGCCCAAAATACCTGGGAGTAACATTGGACAGAGCACTTATTTTTAAGCAGCACTGTCACAACACTAAAAAAAAGGTCTGTGCCAGGAACAACATACTGCGGAAGCTAACAGGTTCATCGTGGGGAGCTCAACCACATGTTTTGCGCACCACGGGTCTGGTGCTGTGTATCTCAGCAGCGGAATATGCGGCGCCAGTTTGGAGGAACTATGCTCACACTAAGCAAGTTGACGTCGCCGTAAACGAAACTGTAGGTATTGCCAAAGGATGCCTCAAACCAACTCCCACAGACATCATTTATCCCACCATAAGCATAGCACCACCCACTGTCCGCTGACAAGTAGCCGCCGAGATCGAAAGATCTAAACAAAAGAATGATCCTCGACACCCGATGCATATGCACTGAAAACAACGTGTCCGGCTGAAATCCTGCAGGAGTTTCGTTGAAACTACTGAAGAGCTCGCCACCAAGCCCGTCGCAAGGCGGCTATCTCTTTGGGAAGAAATGGTGTCACACTCCACAATGGCACTACTTGAGGAGGGATCTGCAGGATTTCAACTATCTTTTACAACTTGGAGGTCATTAAACCGGCTGCGCACTGGAGTAACTGGGTAGAAATCAAACCTATTTAAATGGGGTTACAGTGACAGCGATGGGTGTGAATGCGGAGCAATACAGGACTTGGACCACCTACTGATTTGCCCAGATATGTCTATAACATGCACTAAAGATGATATTTTGAAAGTCAATGACAAAGCAAACTACGTTGCTAATTACTGGGAAGGAAAGATATAATTGGTGCATCCGGATACGGAAGAAGAAGAAGAAGAAGTCGCTGCTTGCAGCCGCAGTGCATACTATGGTTCATATTCAGATCACGCACATTTGCATAGACCATGCAATGTTGCCTACTACGTACGCCTCAACTATAACCAGGAATATTCCCAATTTAAATTATATAGAGGGAACGATTGCAGTAGCAGTGATTACATGGATTGGTTTACTCAGTAACTCTATGCGATCACCTAGAACGTGAATGGCTTTTTAGTACAAAATAAAACCGTCATATTAAGTTCTGAAGAAGAACTAGCGTATTTCTCTGCTAACGTCTGTCAAATTTTTGAGAAACTGTTCAGGTGGCCACACACGCGTGCGGATATCCGTGACGGGCCAGGATCGCGGGCCAGTTCCGCTGGTATCTCTGACGTGTGTGGTCTGTCTCTCCTATCTGCCCGCACGCCGGGTCCCTTCATGTGTAGGGGCAACTCAGCGTATTTTTGTATCTTTCTCGGACCCAGGACTGAAGTGTGTGCTCAACAGACTAGAGCCAACGGCCGACGGTTCTCAGGAGTGTCTCACCACAAGTACGTTGTACAATGTGGTGTCTCCGTAGTACATTTTCCCACTTTGAAAGTATTTCAAGCATAGACTTTGCTAGGCATAAAATTGTGGTAGTCACTGGCGGTTTGCGCGCAATGTACACATATATTTCTAGAAAGCAAAATCGCACCAAATGGGTCAAAAAATGGATGACCGAAAGGCAACATTCCTGATATACAGATCTGATTCAGAGTCACAGGCACTCCTCCGAGAAGCATGATGATTGATTACGTTAGAAAGAGGTCTTTTCTGAGCCTTTGCAAAGTATTGTGATTTGTAATACCTGTAAAACAATGGACATAAATCAGTTACGAATTATAGCCTACAACAATAGTGAACCTAGCACAAACAAGATTTAATTGGCATTCGCTATAATGTTGGTTTATACAATTCATCTCCTCCTTTTACTCTATTATTTCAAGAGCTCTACCATCTACTGAGCTTATTTCTGATATTATTTAAGGTATTTTATTAATTTATTGCAACTACAGGAAGATGAGTGTTTTTGTCACCAAATGCGTTTCGTTTTATTGAAATAAAACTTCATCAGTGACCTGTAATGAAAGACATATACAATCTGGTCTGCTTTCTACGTCTAAGAATAGTGCGTTTCAAAACATTTTTATGTTACTTACGATACATTATGCCCGATTTTCACTCACATCAGGAAATCCATCTGCTTGTACTAGTGTGGCACTGAGCTACTTTTTATAACACCTTGGTCCAAAGATAGAAAACTGCCGCGAGATGTTTCAGACATATCTTTCTACGCCTTATTCTTTAGATTCATTTTTGTATTGTGTTCATGTCTTAGATATAAAAAAAAAAACAGGTATTTCATGGTACAGTTGTATAATTATTTCGATGTGCACATTGGTCGAGCCCTTCACTACACTTGTGGGATTTAAACATTGCTGTCCCCTGCTAACCACTCATTCCTCAGTGGAGAATTTCGAATATCACCTATATTTCTCTTGTCGTCGTGTTAAAATTTGCTTCTTTGGTAAAACAAAGCGGAGTTTACACATTGTAGCTTCTCAGACATCTATACGCAGTTGCAATTGCGGCAGAATCATGAAACAATGGTTTGTTAAACAAAGGAACTGAGGACAAATGAGGTCAAAATCTCATGAAATAGCACGTTCATGGTATAAGAATTAACGTGTAATTCTTCCTTAACCTAGCTGTAGCACGGCTACACTAATTCTCATTTCAGCTGCTATTGACGACTCTAAAATAATTACATCACTCCACCGCAAAAGTCTGTAGTTACTCGTGTGTTGATGCAGATAAAGAAGTCTCATTGTGTGCTCATTTCGAGATCTCAAACTATTTATTAGACATTAGAGATGTTATGAGTATTTCGTTCTAGCTTTAAGGAGTAGGTGTTCGGAAATGAGTGCGTCACATGAAATCAATTTGCGTGAGAATGGTGATAGATAGAGACCTCTCGCCTAGTCTAAAGAAAAATTCGTTATCCTACTAAATTTCGTAAGTAGCAATATGTGGTCTAATGTGCACCAGACACAAATTCGTAATGATCTCTATTTCTCATTGCAATGAATTTGAATTATATGTAGTGTAATAGTTATATGCAGATTGTCACAACAACTACGATCATTAACGATATTATAGTTAATCCATCATGAAGCTGAAATATAAAGCTACAACCAACACAAAAACGCTTTTTTACCGAATACCTCTTTTAAAGCCGTGTGGCAGAGGTTGCAGGGTAGCCAACGCGAGCGTGCCGTTCTGCCGGAGTAGCTCGTTACCAGCCGGTTCGCCGAAAACTCACGAACTTCCTGAACGAGGCCCGTCACAGAAATATTAGAGTGTATGTACCTGCAAGGAGGCCGGATCACTGGTTCCGGGAACTGCGAGTAACGAACTATAGGTCGTGGCTTTACTAACGCATAGGTGGGGACTGCTGGTATTCCACAATCCGTCGGAATTATCCGTGGACTGCATTTAAAATTCGCTCGTGGGTGGCCAGCTTTTTCGGAAGATGATGTCAAGCATAGCGATCATTGTCGTTTCACAGGTGGCGCAGCACATCCAGTCGACAATGTGAATCATAGACACCACTGTACTGTGCCCGTCGTTTCCCACAATTTGAGCAGTTACGACGGGCAGTTCTTAATCATAAACCTTTATGAACAACAGACCACAAATGATGATCAAGAAATTACTTTAACTCCGGATCACGTTTCCATTATAGTATCAATACGAAAAAACATAAATCTTTCCAAAGGTCATTACCGTAAAACCTCAGTAGATGTGATGCAACATAAATATCCGATTTACTGACTTATTGGATTTTTTGATGTGTTCCCTCGAAAGTGTGCATTTATTTAAAACTAGAAGAACTCAACGTAATGTGGCTATATTTTCATAAAGATTTTGACTTTTATTTAGCTAAGAAGAAAAGAATTTTGCTGTGCCAGAACGTAAGCAATGAATCGACTATTCTGGAAGATCACTTGTCTTCAGTCGATAAGTTTAAGAGTTTGTTAACAGGTGAATCAATAACAAAGGAGCTTGGAGAATATAACAATTTATGTTTAAAAATTGATGTGCTGATCCTTGACGACATCTTCGAAAGTTTTCGCTGTCTTTGCCTTAAGACGTGTGAACTGGACCCTACACATCACATCACCCCAACTAGTTTAGCGTGGGATGCTCTGCTGAGAACTAACAAAGACAAGCTGCTGCTAAAAACCGATAAAGAACGACTCCATTTTCTCAAAACAGGCGTTGGAGGCACAATTGTTCACTGTTCAGCGGACATGTAGCTGTCAAAAAGATATTCATATATGACTAGACGGAAATATCGATAAATCTTTATCATACATGTTGACGTGAACAGCCTATATAGTGGTCGATGTTGCAACGTGTTTCCGCGTCTAAATGTGAGAGCACAGGAGAGAGAGATAGATATGATTACGTCCTGAGACCAAGGTGAAGGTGAGGAGAAAGGTGAAATGCCGTTGACCTTGGCCCCCAAAGAAGGCCATTGACTCGAAAATTTGGACTTTTCAGTACCATTTAAGTGCGAATTGAGACATAATGGTGGGTTTTGTTATTTCGGTGCAAAAGCTAAATTTAACTGTTTGGAAGTTTCTTCAGTATGTATTTTTCTGGATTGTAGGCTAGCATGGAAGTGAAACGTAGATGATAAGCAATTCAAACAAGAAAAGAATAGAAGGCTTTGAAATGTGGTGCTAAAGAAAACAAATGCTGAAGATTAAATGTATAGATTTTATAATAAATAAAGAGGTAATGAGGCGTAATGGGGTTAAGAGGAATTTATTACGCAACTCTACTGAAATAAGTTATCGGTTGGAAGACTCATTCTGAGGTATCAGGGTATTGTCATTTTGGTAAATTAAGGACGCGTGGATGGGCAAAACTTGTAGAGCGGTACTACACCTTGAACAACGCAAGCAGGTTCACATGAATGGATGTTGCGGTAGTTATGCAGAGGCGAAGAAGTTTCTATAGGTTAGACTAGCATGTAGAAGAGTAAAAAACAAGTCCTCGGACTGAAGACCATAATAATAACAGGCTGCTTGAAGCCTGTTTCTCATTTAGGTGTATAAGTATTGTTAACTAGATAGATAATAGCGATAATCGTTAAAGCTGTATATGCTAATATTTGGAACATTCTAATTATGTGTGCCTTCACTTAAACTCCTACAGCTTTTGAAGTAATTTCTATTACGGTTTTCACAAACCTACATGTATTAAGAAAGTCTCTTCTGTAGTGAAGTTTCTGCACGTCTTGGAAGTTGAATGGTGTCGATAAAAATTCCTTTCATTCCTCCCGAGGACTCAATGAAAAACACCGTCCAAACTGAATAAGTTTTTGATTTGCATAAACAGAGTTGGAAGGGGGGGGGGGGGGGAGGGAAGGAAAGGAAATGAACAATTGATGTCAACTGCATCCGACTTTGTGTTGAATCAGTGGCGACGAGCAAGTACACTACTGGCCATTAAAATTTTTACACCAAGAAGAAATGCAGATGATAAACGGGTATTCAATGGACAAATATATTATACTAGAACTGACACGTGATTACATTTTCACGCAATTTGGGTGCGTAGATCCTGAGAAATCAGTACCCTGAACAACCACCTCTGGCCGTAATAACGGCCTTGATACGCCTGGGCATTGAGTCAAACAGAGCTTGGATGACGTGTACAGGTGCAGCTGCCCATGCAGATTCAACACGATACCACAGATCATCAAGAGTAGTGACTGGCGTATTGTGCAAAGCCACTTGCTCGGCCACCATTGACCAGATGTTTTCAATTGGTGAGAGATCTGGAGAATGTACTGGCCAGGGCAGCAGTCGAACATTTTCTGTATCCAGAAAGGCCCGTACAGGACCTGCAACATGCGGTCGTGCATTTTCCTGCTGAAATGTAGGGTTTTGCAGGGATCGAATGAAGGGTACAGCCACGGGTCGTAATACATCTGAAATGTAACGCCCACTGTCCAAAGTGCCGTCAATGCGAACAAGAGGTGACCGAGACGTGTAACCAATGGCACCCCATACCATCACGCCGGGTGATACGCCAGTATGGCGATGACGAATACACACTTCCAATGTACGTTCACCGCGATGTCGCCAAACACAGACGCGACCATCATGATGCTGCAAACAGAACCTGAATTCATCCGAAAAAATGACGTTTTGCCATTCGTACACCCAGGTTCGTCGTCGAGTACACCATCGCAGGTGCTCCTGTATGTGATGCAGCGTCAAGGGTAATCGCGGCCATGGTCTCCAAGCTGATAGTCCATGCTGCTACAAACGTCTTCGAACTATTCGTGCAGATGGTTGTTGTCTTGCAAACGTCCCCATCTGTTGATTCAGGGATCGAGACGTGGCTGAACGATCCGTTACAGCCATGCGGATGAGATGCCTGCCATCTCAACTGTTAGTGATACGAGGCCGTTGGGATCCATCACAGCGTTCCGTATTACCCTCCTGAACCCACCGATTCCATATTCTGCTAACAGTCATTGGATCTCAACCAACGCGAGCATCAATGTTGCGATACGATAAACCGCAATCGCAATAGGCTACAATCCGACCTTTATCAAAGTCGGAAACGTGATGGTACATATTTCCCCTCCTGACACGAGGCATCACAACAACGTTTCACCAGGCAACGCCGGTCAACTGCTGTTTGTGTACGAGAAATCGCTTGGAAACTTTCCCCATGTCATCACGTTGTAGATGTCGGCATCGGCGCCAAACGTGTGTGAATGCTCTGAAATGTTAATCATTTGCATCTCACAGCATCTTCTGGCTGTCAGTTAAATTTCGCGTCTTTAGCACGTCATCTTCGTGGTGTGGCAATTTTAATGGCCAGTAGTGTATATTTGCCGGACCGGAATTCGAACCTATGGTGTCTTGCTTACCAGGCAACTGCTTTAACTACTACGCCACAGAGACACGTTCGTCTACATCTGCATGGATACTCTGCAAATCACATTTAAGCGCCTGGCAGAGGGTTCATCGAACCACCTTCAAAATTCTCTATTATTCCAAACAAGGAAATAGCGCAGAAATAAAGAACACCTATATCTTTCCGTACGAGCTCTTATTTCTCTTATTTTATCATCGTGGTCGTTTCTCCCTATGAAGGTCGGTGTCAACAAAATATTTTCGCATTCAGAGGAGAAAGTTGGTGATTGGAATTTTGTGAGAAGATTTTGTTGCAAAGAAATGATATTCATCCCAAATCCGGTATCATTTCTGAGACACTCTCCCCCATATTTCGCGATAATACAAAACGTGCTGCCCTTCTTTCAACTTTTTCGATATACTACATCCGTCCTATCCGGTAGGGATCCCCCAGCAGTATTCTAGAAGAGGACGGACAAGCGTAGTGTAGGCAGTCTCCTTAGTAGATCTGTTACATTTTCTAAGTGTCCTGCCAATAAAACGCAGTCTTTCTTTAGCTTTCCCCACAACAATTTCTGTGTGTTCCTTCCAATTTAAATTGTTCGTAATTGTAATACCTAGGTATTTGGTTGAATTTACGGCTTTTAGATTAGACTAATTTATAGTGTAACCGAAGTTTAACGAATTAATTTTATGACTCATGTGGGTGACCTCACACTTTTCGTTATTTAGGGTCAACGGCCAGTTTTCGCACCATTCATATATCTTTTCTAAATCGTTTTGCAATTTCTTTTGATGTTCTGTAGACTTTATTAGTCGATAAACGACAGCGTCATCTGCAAACAACCTAAAACGGCTGCTCAGATTGTCTCCCAAATCGTTTATATAGATAAGGAACAGCAAAGGGCCTATAACGCCAGAAATCACTTCAATTTTAGTCGAGGACTTTCCGTCATTTACTACGAACTGTGACCTCTCTGACAGGAAATCACAAATCCAGTCACTTAACTGAGACGATATTCCATAAGCACGCAATTTCACTACAAGCCGCTTGTGTGGTACAGTGTGAAAACCCTTCCGGAAATCCAGAAATACGGAATCGATCTGAAATCCCTTGTCAATAGTACTAAACACTTCATGTGAATAAAGAGCTAGTTGTGTTTCACAGGAACAATGTTTTCTAAACCCTTGTGGACTGGGTGTCAATAGACAGTTTTCTTCGAGGTAATTCATAGTGTATGAACGCAATATATGTTCCAAAATCCTGCTGCATATAGACGTTAACAATATGGGCCTGTAATTTAGTTGATTAATTCTACTACCTTTCTTGAATATTGGTGTGACCTGTGCAACTTTCCAGTCTTTGGCTACCGATCTTTCGTCGAGCGAACGGTTGTATGTGATTGTTAAGTATGGAGCTAATGCATCAGCATACTCCGAAAGGAACGTAATTGGTATACAGTCTGGACCAGAAGACTTGTCTTTAGTAGGTTATTAAAGTTGCTTTACTACTACGAGGATATTTACTTCTACGTTACTCTTGTTGGCAGCTGTTCTCGATTCTAATTCTGGAATATTTACTTTGTCTTCTTTTGTGATGGCATTTCGGAAGGTTGTGTTTAGTAACTCTGCTTTGGCAGCACTGTCTTCGATAGTATCTCCATTGCTATAGCGCTGAGAAGGTATTGATTATTTCTTGCCGGTAACATACTTCACATACGACCAGAATCTCTTTGGATTCTCCGCCAGGTTTCGAGACTAAGTTTCGTTGTAAAAACAGTTATAAGAATCTCGCATTGTAGTCCACGCAAAATTTCGAGGTTGTGTAAAAGGTCACTAATCTTGGGGATTTTGCGTCTGTTTGAATTTAGCATGTTTGTTTCGTTGTTTCTGCAACAGTGTTCTTACCCGTTTTGTGTACCAAGGAGGGTCAGCTCCGTCGTTTGTTAATGTATTTGGTATAAATCTCTCAATTGCTGCCGATACTATTTCTTTGAATTCAAGCCACATCTGGTTTACACTTATATTATTAATTTGAAATGGGTGGAGATTGTCTCTTAGGAAGGCGTCAAGTGAATTGTTATCTGCTTTTTTTCAATAGGTATATTTTTCGCTTATTTTTGAAGGATTTGGGGATTACAACATTCAATCTCGCTACGACAAACCGGTGTTCACTAATCTCTGTATCGGTTTTGATGCTCGTTATTATTTCAGGATTATTTGTTGCTAAGAGGTCAAGTGTGTTTTCGCGTTGCTTATCGCAGTTACACTGACTACCTCAGTACGCCTCCCGGCAGACCCAACTTCCTACCTATCCGCAATCTCCGTCCATGTTCTCCATGCTCGCTACTTTGAGATTCCAGCAGGAGGGCGAACATAATGCGCATCCGCACCGTCAGTGGTGGAATCACTGCCCATAGAGCCGAATTTATTACGTGAATGCGTGGTGTCTTTTCTTTGAGATATATAAAAGATTGCATTTTATTATATATTATTTTTTCTTTCAAAGAAGCTATTTTGTGAAATAAAAATTTGTGAAAAATGTCCATCTATAGTAAGACAGCAACAGTGGCAGAAGCAGATCGCATGAGGTCATCGGCGACGCAGTCATGGCATGGACTAAACAAAGCGTCAATAACTGGGAAACTATTGTCATCAATGTGCTGTTAACCGCAGCCTAAAATTCGCAGAGAATGGTTGAAAATGAGTTCAAGATTGTCCCATTATGATATCCGGTGTCTGTGATGTGTTTAATAGCATTGAGGTCAGATTACCACGGGGACTGTATAAGCACAATCATGTCCGAGGAGTGTTCCTCGCACCTTTCTGTACCAATTCGGCAACGTCGGTGTCGTCCATTCTCTATCAGAAGGCACAGGTCGTCGCTTGGTGCTGTTTCTGTATGTTTCGCCGGAGAGTGGCGACGTCAGACTTACCAGGGGCTCCACTTCATCCCTTACAGACATTTCTCTCAAGAGAATATCTCCTGCAGCTGCTTAATGCATGCGATATTTGCAGGCGGGATGTATTTCCTTACGTGATTTTCGACCTATTCTGACGTAGCCGTCAGTATCAACAGGGCTCGCAACTGATCAAGGTAACCATTCTATGCCATGCGTTCGTTCTAATCGCTATGCCCCGTGACGAGCTGTAATGAGAGATACAGTCGATAACAGAATGAGCGAGACCCTTGCCTAATAGTTACGCATAACTGCAAAGCTTTTCTGTCTGATGAAGAGCATAGCATGCTACGAGACACAGTGCTACCAAAATACCGCCACACCCATGTCCTACTGTATCTTACTCGAAACGAAAGCTGAAGGGAAAACAGTTATTTCTGAGCATCAAAGACAGTATTAACAATTCACGCGCATTTTTCTGCGACATGAAATGGACGCATGTTCAAACTGCTTTCCATTTTCTTTCCCACATTGTTTTGAGCTATTCCCAAGTACCACATTATTTTATCTACAACTTTTATTAGATTTTCTGTGAACGAAGCTAGCGTAGCAATTGAGACTGCACATCTGGAACATTATTCAGGCGTTTACGACACATTATAAAGGGAAAGGTGCTTACATGACATGGAATTCTGTGAACATATGAGGGGAAACAAATTATTGACAGGAACTAGTACCTAAAGTAACCTTGATCACACCAGATCTAATGGACAAGATTTTGGTGAGTGCTACCGGCACCTATGGAACAACATTCGTTCGTTAATAGGACAAATAAAACGAATCCCGTTCTACATCTGTTCTTAGGAATCGCTAGGAGCCACACTGTACCAGGATGTTGGGACCAGTCGTGTGTCAGTTTCCGCTGACCGGCTCTGCCAAGCGCTGGAATGGCGACAACTATTTAGCGTGGTGGATCACTGGTGCTATTCTCGAGGTGAAAATTTTTTTCTAATTGTCGTCTCCACTGGTTTTAACACTTACAGTCGACGTTGTAACTAAAATTTTAATGTAAATTTATCAAATGTAAACTAGCTTTAACCAATGATGACAGTTCTGTCTGCAGATATGTTATTAATATAATAATCTACCGGACGTCTTGGATCGGTCTCGAAACAAGAGATTGAGTGATAATTTTATTACTAGTATGTCTTAATTTCACACGTTACAGAGAAACGAAATTTCTAATTTCGCATGTTAGAGTGTCAAATTTAAGTCCACTTAAGTCCACTTCTAAGTTAGCATCCGAAACTAAAAATGTTGACACTGGTGCTATTCTCGCTGCAGTTCAGTTGCAGCTAATTCAACCAAAGTCGGTAACTTCAAACAGTTAATGATAAGCCATAAGATAGCTTATTGCGGTCTGCTCATAACACATACTATTATTTGAAATGAAAACACTCTCCCAAATACTGACCGTTAAAAGTCAGCACCATACCCCACACTTCGTTTCAACTGTTCTTTGTTTCAGATTGCTGCCATACTCAGTGACCCAAAATTGTGACACTATAGTTGCCTGAAGATGTGTTGTCGAGTTGTCTGTGTGAGCACATGATAAATTTATTAATAAAAGTAATTGTACTTATATTTAACACGTTCACGCTGGCGCTGACGTTTTTCTCGCCGTGGGGCGGCGTTGCTTTTCCTTTATGTCGTCGTGGGGCGGAGGTCGCACTGAAATACCCGAGGCTACCGTTTAAATAGATTGACCTTTATTGAAATAACCACAAATCGCGCGATATCCCATTTCTTCAGAAAGGTCTCTCGTTGTAGGCTCACATAAAATGACTGTATTCACTGTCTGACTCATAGATGATACGTTATACGTTAATGTTTTGCTGAAAGCATTATCGGGAGGCAATTCAGGCGGAGCGGCCGGCCGCTCAATGTCATTTGCTGTTCAGAGAAAGTCAAATTAGGGGCGGACCAGCTACAGAATACAATTGCACTTTTATACCACTTTCAAAGCAAAGGGTTCAGTATGAGTTGGAACTTCCCTACGTGAATGTTTTGGTGTTCAGAACAATTATTTCTAAGACCTGCAGAAATAATGGACGGACATTTTGACGGAACGGTAGAGCCAAGTGTATTTACAGTGTCTGCAGTTACATGTTGAATTATTTTCGTACAGATTCTTATTGAACAATCAAGTTACTTTTTGCTTACCTCCACGAGGCTCCTCTTCAATTATTTATTTGCTGTTACAACCACGTGTAGGAAGCTATAAAAACCTCATGGAGTTTGCTCTTCCTGACGACCAATTACGTCAAATAACGAAATCCATGATTTCGTCAATGTTATAGTATGTAGAATGCCTCCGTGATGTTAAGGCTGACTACATAATATGAATCAGTGTACTTCTGGCACATTTTTATGAGTGACGATGTAATTTATATTACAATTTGACAGCAGTGACGAATTTATGGATTTGATTGAAGTCATTCATTTTATATGGCCTATTATGATGTGTTTTCTGTACTTGATTATGGTCCTTGGATCGAAAGTGGTTGTTGAGTAAAGAATATTTACAACGGCTCTAGGCGGGTAAAACACCACGTCTTTCTGACTGTGGCGAGTATCTGCTTTAGTTACAATAATACGATTATTACAGCAGTTCATAGTAACCTAACTTCAATCCTACTTCCTTATTCATTGTTAGTCCTCTTTCGTCTCATATTATTCCTGTTAAACAGTCACTCAGCATCTAATGGATGGCGTTACACTTGTTTTGAGCTTATTATAATATTTTTTTAAATTTAATTTAAACACAATTGTAGTTTGTTGATCCATGAAGATCTGTGAATGCAACAAAAAACTTCTTCTCCTCTTACGGAAAGCTGGCTGTGAATCTTCAGATTGAACCATGGGACATACTGCTCACGTGTTTTTTGTGTATTGATCGTTACCAGAATGAATTTTCACTCTGAAGCGGAGTGTGAGCCGATTTAAACTTTTCGGCAGATAAAGACCATGTGTATGGACTGGATAGAGGTGACAGGGCCATTTTTCGCATACCTACTATAATTTCTGCAGTACATTTTTGATTTAAAGACGGAGTCACGTACAGCGAAACAATTTTAAATAATAAGTACTGGTTCTTTAACGGTAAATTATGTATAAAAATAGTTAATTACTTAATTTATTGATGTAAGTTATTGGCTTTCTTGTACATTTTTGCGCTTATTGAAAAGTAAACAATCCATATTCCACCTTCTAAAGGCTAAATCTTTGACTATTACATTAGAGAACGTGTTCTCTACACTGCGATTAAAATGACTTTGTAATTGGCAGACGACGAAAGTGATGGACTGTGTTGCCACCTCTAATGGCGCACCGACAGTTGTAACGTTGGGAAAATAGCCAATATGTAGAGTTCGTAAGCTAGAATGCTAGACGTGATTGGCCCAGTCAGATACAAGTAATACGTGCTCTTTGCTGTCAAATGCAGTATAACGTTAATCGCACTGTAGTTGCAGTTAACATCTACAGCCCGTTGGGTTAACTCTGACTGTATTAAACCATTTATGCGGTGGTGAGTACGTTGAGAAAACATTAAATAAAAGTTTGACTTCACAGGTCTTTGTAAATCGAAGAGCAATCGGAAACTGTTCTTCTATAATTATTCAACGCTTTTGTTACTGATAGAACCATTTTATAGTAGACACACGATAAGTTGTTTGGGCGCCCCAAAGTACTGATCACTACATGTCTCTGCCATTCGGAATACATCGTGATGATTGTGGTCTACTTCAGCTTCTTGCCAACCTGAGCAGTCTAACAGTTAGGAAAGTACAGCTGCATAGTGAAGTGATGCTGGTTTCACCATATGTGCGAATGACTTGGATTAATGACAGTAATTGTCCTTACAAAGTTAGATAAATGGAATACCAGCATTTTTATACTCACTGTATTGTATTAGAACAGCCGTCATTAATTTATTGCCATTTGCTACAAATAAGTGCCGCATTTGAAGATAACCGTCTCTGTAATGCATATTCACAAATCCGTCTTACGTGTGTGTCAGAATGTATACATTAGTAGCCGGTAGGTAGGAGTCACGCATGCCTGTAAGTTTCCAGTAATTGATGACAAATGCTACAATATTCCCTCTCTCACAACCTGTAACCTTGCAGGCAAGGAGGCCAATTTTACTTAGCTCAAAACTGAATTCGCCAGCATCAATTACAATTAAGTACATTTTAAAATATTACTGTTTCTGTAAGTACTTTTCCTTCTTACTGAGCCGGACAGCTGCACTCCTAAGAAGCTCTTAATATTAGCTGAGGTTTTTTGGGTTCAGGTATTAGTTCCTAAGTACCTATTGTTACAAAATACGGCTGAGAACCGTGGGTCGAACGAATACTTATTTCAGGCCGCATGAGCCTCGCGGGACGCAGTTTGATGGGTCGAACGAATACTTATTTCAGGTCATGGATTCGAAGACTTTGACAGTCCTTTCCTAAAATGATCTCCTGTTTTATCTTTTCCTGTGTGTCTTGCGACCAGTAACTGCTCAGGAATGCGTCCTTAAATTCTTGGTAGGAGCGACAACTCTCCGCAACTACGTGCATATTTTCTGCAATCGACCCTTCTAAGAAACCATAGATAAACTGGAGCTTGTACTTCAGTGGCCAAGATAATGGTAGCACGTGATGGTACTGTGTCAGCCAGGTCTTTGGATGTAATGCGTTGTTTGCCTCCTTGTTGACTTGAAAATTCTGAATAGTCAAGAAAAGTTTGTGGTCGAAAGGTTCGACGTATCCGCCGTACGAATTTCCCTCTCGTCTGCAGCGCGTGATTCCATGTATCCGTGTCCAAACGATCCTCGTGCAGTGTCATGGTATCCTTTCGTGTTCTCGGATTCACGTAATAACGTTTCTGATCTCCGTAGACGTGTACAATTGTTTTCCGGCTCGATCTCTGAGATGCCACGTGTTACCGACGGAGCGTGTTCTATTACGCGTTTCGCGCGTGGCAGGAGTATATTCCTGTTGCATTCGCCCATATGCACGGTGTGTGTCCTCATATAGCGGTTCGGAGAGTGGCAAAACATTTTCTTCACCTCTGTGATGCTCTCGAAGGCGCTCTACCGGAAGTGATTGTGTTTGCAATTGGGGGACCCGCTCATGTGCCCGCCCAACGCCCTTTGCCAACTCGTTTTGTTGCGTGGAAATTTGGGTGTGCTGATCTTTAACCTCAGCGATTTCGGCCTGTTTGATTTCTATCTTATTGATTGGCCACTCCATGGAGTGCTGTGTGCACAACGACAATATACGTGAAATTAGAAGGACGGTCAGCGTTGGCCGTAATATTGATGGTTTATTGATAGCAAAATCGATTTTCAATCACATAGTGAGCATCTTCAGTACTGTGGTGTACAAATTAAACTCATAGGCACTGGTATGAAGTTATAATCAGTAACCAAACCGAAGAAACGATCACAATAACTTATTTAGCTTTGGTTACTGTTAATAACTTGATACCAGTACCTAAGAGTTTAATTTGTGCACCACAGCACTGAAGATGATTAATATGTGACTGAAAATCGATTTATTTTGCTATCAATAAACCATCAATATTACGTCCAATGCTGACCTTCCTTCTGATTTCTGTCTGTTCATTTCGCTTCGCAGCCTCACTCATTTTTTCCCTGCATTTCTTGAACTATTTTTTTCCCTTGCTTTTGGAGAGTTGCAAGTGCCTTCTTTGTCTTACACACCTCAGTTCTTGCCAGTTTAACTTGTTCTTTGGCCACTGATGCGTCCTCTCTAGCTACTTGCACTACCAATCGCGCTGTTTTGGCATCGCGATTCGCCTGGTCCGCGACCTCATGCGTTTGTGCTGTCGTTTTCTTGAAATTCTCTAACTGTTCTTGTATTCCTGAAATCTCTTTGTTGACTCCATCTATACCGCCTGTGACCCTTCTTATGACTAATTTCTCTCTCTCCTCCTCTTACTCCCATGCCTTTTTCTCTGCCTGTTGTCTCTTTCTTCCTGTCTCTTGCCTCTTCCTTTCTGCCTCTTGCATGAATTGCACGAGAGTTTCAAACTGAGATCCACCGCTAACACATTCCGGATTAGATGAACGAGATCCCATCATTGTGTGACGTTTCGTTCATGATTCTGGTCTGCTAGTCTCACTGATGGTGCGTCTGGTACCAGCAGCGCCTACATGTCATTCTGCTGCGATCTCCCATTCACTTTCGTCACCTGACTGAGACATGTCGCATACTCTGCAGGTTCTACGTTCTACATTTCTGTCCGGACGGCAACTGCATTTACCTGAGAATCTCGTGTAATATCTTCCTGTTCACCGCTAATAATCTGACAAGGATCCAAGGTTAACAAAACACAATTACTTCTGCTACTCTGTAGCAAACGTGCCTAGCATCTTGTAAGCATGCACTCCAATTCTGACCCAAACGAATTTAAATACTACACATTCCTATGCCACACAGATTCTACTCTAAATTGCGCTCCCGTGAGCTACTGATTCCTAGTTGCTGACAAAGAATTCCAATAACAGCACGCTTCACTATGCTCACTATAAAACAAAAAGGAATAAATGTGCCCTCGACAAACGGTAGTCTGAGATGTTTGAAGTCACTCTATCGGCACAGTAGGAACTTCACCACAGGATCCTCAGTCTAAACTACTCTCAAGTGAAGTCATTCTCAGGACAGGTCACAAGTACCAACCACACATGACAGAGCTTCGACCAGAACTGCTTGCCAGATCAAAGTTCCGCACCTGAGTTCATCACACCTCTCCAGAAAAAAAAAATCCATTTTCCCGAAAAGTGCACGAACGACGCCACCTTCAGCCCATCTTGAACCAATCAAAGGGCACAACAGACGCTAAATTTACCGTCCCACGCGACAGCACAAACTCATGTCGAACCTGGGCAAAAGTTAAGAAACATGCGTCTCTAAAAAAAAAGGAAACCACCAATTACTTGCTTTTCTAAGTTTTTGCGGAGGGGGAAGTGTTGATATTTACCGAAGTCATGTCTCTTCCCACAACAAGAAGCAAACAGATACAATCACAAAGATCTTTATCTAAATCACCTGTGTCATAGGGCTTGTTAGTCCTAGCTACGAAGTGTAATAAAGATTTTGTCTAAACGTTTCTCAGACGCCGGAGTTTACTTATACAACGAAGGAAGCTGGGGCAAGTGGTTCACTAGCCTATTTGCACTGTCAGAAAACATGAAAACATGTGAAGTTTTATTACGTGTGGCTCTGCAGACAGCAACTGGTTTAAGACTCCACTGTATAGACACGTTCCATTAGACCATCGTCCCAGCCCAGGCCTCTGCTGGCGCCGCTGTAGGTATTATGGCATTGTTCTACCGGAGACCTGTATTGACGAGGGGCTGCCAAGATTCCATCAACATTGGCTCAGGACGTTAAATTTCTAGAGTATCACTCAAATTATGTCAGGTTGCAATAAAGTCTTTAATAATTTTCTGTATGCGAGAAATAGGTGAGAGGGTAACTTTGTCCTCTCTAAAACATTAGAGTAGATTTGGCTCTAATTGACGCTCTATTCAGGAGCTTCACTCAGTATCATGTGTTTCACCTTTTCGGTAGAATACTTTTCCACTTTCTTTTGAATTTTTAAAGTCTAAATGTAGCTTTTTATTTCAGCATATAGCAGGTTTAGTTGCGATTCAACCACTACCGGACGAGTCTAAGAGTACAGACCAGATACACAGAAGGTACACTGACCAGTGCCAGTTGCTGCGGCCACAATGCCAGAGTAGAGTCACTCGGTACGACCAAGACCCGTTCAACACTGGCATGGTATTTATGTCAGGTAGCAAGGCATAGGCAAATATCTTTCTGCTCTCTAATGTTTTCCCTCTTTAGTGCAAGCACAGTTTTTCATTAACATCTGCAATGCACATTCATGTTATTCGAAAAGGACAATTAGTCCCTTGAACGAGAAGTAGGAATTTTGGGTTACTACCCCTTTTGCCGTATCCACACACACATAAAATAATTAAATTCGTTCTTGTTATTTTGATGGGGATTTTGGTTCATATTTAATGTCATCACCAGTTGTTTATATAATGTTCAATGTCCATTTTTATAAGGTGGAAGCAAATGGTATTCATTGAATGTAATATCATTGGTTCAAGTGATAATACCATTCAGGCTTAAAATTTATATGTTATGAATGCAGATTGAAATAAGTACCAAAACCAGTTCATGTAAGTCAGATGCGTTACTGAAAATAATTGGGAGCAGGAGTAATTTGTGCTAAATACTGGATCTTAAAATGAATGTCATAGGGTCATATTGATTCGTTTAGATGAGATTTTATGATCCTTGAGAGGGCCTATCATACATTCAACTTGATGGGAGTGTTGTTGCCTCTCACATATGCACACACGAGTCGGAAGACCGCTAATAAAATAATTACTCCAACCAGCATTTCGTCGTATAATGACAACAATGGTGACGTATTATGTTCTAGTACATTTACCAGACCACAAATCCTCTTTAAAGGCAGGTGCATTGGCTGCTAAGCAAATATTGATTTATTGTTGGATATCTGCTCTGGTTTTTTTCAGTTGTTACAGAAATATTTTGTGAATTCATTGACAGATAAGGAAGGACCTCGTTGACATTTATGTGGTCTGATTTTGCGTACTATGCACCAATGTCTAAAATATCCTGATATAAGTTCCTGAACCCTTCCCATTTACCGACATTATAGAAATATAGGTCCTGAACTCAGAGTAGAGTGTAACAACTAACAACAGTAGAAATGAAATGGTACAATTTCAGAGACCTTACTGGCCTGATACAAGTAAGATTTTATGTATGTAGAGTGAAGTGGTGAGTGAAAATTTATGCCAAGGCTGGAAATCGAACCGAGGTCTCCTGCTTGGTTGGCAGGTGCCCTAGCCACTAAGCCACCTTGGCACAGTAGTTCGCACAACTGCACACATTACACTGGCACGCCGCCATCCTTGATCGAAATTCTCGCTGCCACCCCAGTCTACTTTAAATGCCCCCTTACATACGAACAGAATTTCCGAGGCTCTCCATGTTCTGGAATAGCATCTCAGCATCTAATGCAAGTGACTGATACAGCCGGAAACCTAGCTTCGAATACTTAAACAAAAGATATATTCATGTGAAAAGGGGAATTTAAAGTAAACTGGGGCGGCAGTGATGAGACTTGAGGTAGGCCTGCCAGAGTAATCTGTGCAGTTGTGTGAACCGCTGCACCATGGTGGCTTAGTGGTTTGCGCACCTGCCTAATAAGCAGGAGACCCAGAATCGATTCCCGGCCTTGGTACAAATTTTCTTTCACCGCTTCAGTCTATATGCATAACATAATGACAGTAGATTTCTATCTTGAAGACATTGATGGGGTGTCTCCAAGTCTCAAGAATTTGTCACTTTTAAAATTTGTTGCTCGGAAAGGTGGCATGGACGAGAGGGCAGGGAGGACGGGTAGGGCAGAGTGGGTAGGAGTCAGAGTGGTAGCCCGAGGTCTGGACACAGTGTCCCCTCGCCGTCGCCCGTCGTCATGGTATTAAAAAAAATAAAACTGTCTAAACTCCGTCCGAACAGGCCTTGGAAGGCCCAACGGTACCGACCGGCCGCCGTGTCATCCTCAGCCCATAGGCATCACTGGATACATATATGGAGGGGCATGTGGTCAGCATACGCACTCTCCTGGCCGTATGTAAGTTTACGAGACAGGAACCGCTACTTCTCAGTCAAGAAGCTCCTCAATTTTCCTAACAAGGGCTGAGTGCACCCCGTTGCTAACAGGGCTTGGCAGACCAGATGGTCACACATCCAAGTGCTAGCCCAGCCCGACAGCGCTTAACTTCGGTGATCTGACGGGAGCCGGTGTTACCAATGCGGCAACGCCGTTGGTAAGGTATTAATAATGCTAAGAGGATATTAATAGTGGGAAATTTATATTTCTTTATACCACCTATGAATTTGACCTTCATACCTCTGACGCAACCCCACCTAGCAACAAAAAACCGACGTCATGTTATGGCACCCACTGTTCCTTGCAACATTTGTCCAACAAACTTTTCAGTTACTATCATACTTTCGGAGTTATTCTAGGTGACAATAGTTAGCGACTCACCCTGTATAAAAGGAAATGGAGGATGTACTTCATTCATGATGCGGAAGGGTGCGCCGCTACTCACCTTACGATTCATCATATAGGTATGCCTCCACGCATGTTGTACATTATTCTACTGGTAATCAGTTGTGTTCTTGTCAGCTCTGTCAGTGGGTATCTTCTCCTAAGTGTTGATGATACAGCTGCGTGGAGGGTCGCGTACGGTACTCCTAAGTTATTAGATGAATATTGTCTATACTTTCAGTTCCATACAATCTTGCAATGAAGTTCTTGTAGGTAGCTCCAAAATTCCAATACATCTTTAGATCCATCGTGAAATAAATATTGCACCGAGTGCCCACTGACCCACTTAACTGCGTTAGTTTTGGTGCACAGGAAATGCACTTCATCAGGAAAAAGTAGAGGCCCAGTTGTGACATGTTCCGGGGCCACCAGAACAAAATTTGTAGAACTAAATGCCATACGTCTTCTCCCGCGCCATATCCGAGACCCTGCTCGACCGCGTCTGGTACTCCACAGTCTGCACGTAGAAACGAGTCCGCAATGTTTATGTTGTAGAGGAGTGACCGGGTGATTTGTTTACCGTTGACTGTGATGTACACTGTTTATCGGACTCTGTATCCAGTGTAACCGCGGGTATCGTCCGCCACACCACCTTCCAACTTACATGACGGCCATTGACCTCGACGACGTTTGGGAGGCACCTCTATTGAAGGAAGCGATATATTTTCTGCGCAGTCGCCTCTTTCATCGGCGGTTGGTTGGTTGGTTGGTTTTTGGGGAAGGAGACCAGACAGCGAGGTCATCGGTCTCCATCGGTGGTAGTAGTAGAAAGGTGGGGGTAAGTGTTATGTAGTGAGTGGGGGCCTAATGGAGGGAGGATCCAAGGAGTCGGTCAGGAAACCCATCAAACTTCCCGTGCGGTGGCTCCACAGCTTGATGTGTAAGCTGAAAAACAGGGCCACCGCTCTGTCGCGGACGTGAACTAGACCAAGACCTCCGGGGAAAGGTCAGTGATTCATAGCTGACTTTGAAGACCATGCCTGTACTGACGTAGGCACCAAATGCCGCTAATATATGTCTAGCCATCAGAAGCGGTATTGGGAGAACACACTATGTGTGGAAGGTACGACGCTAGGTAAACATTGACGGAATGTGTCCTTTGAACAATGTCGAGGGTCCGCAGACGAAAGTTGGAAATATGGACCCGAATTTCTTGTAATACGTGGCGGTAATTAATGTCCGCATCGCGCCGTATGTCGTTGTGAAACTCTGCTCCGAGACATCTGATAGTACTACAAAGCTGTAGGGGGTCGACACACGCTGGTGTCAACCCGTGTGCTATATTCATGGTAACTGATTTGGTGACGATGAGACAACTGCCGGAAGCCACACCATATGTGGCTATCCATTCCAATGCATTGGTTACATCGTCGTGGTTGCGGAGCTTGAGAAACAGGTCATCTGCTTATGCTTTACAGCGAAATGTGACGCCACGTAAGGTGAGTCCAGTGAGGCGTTGACTGAGGCCACAGAGGAGCAGTTCCAGTACCAGTGCGTAGATTAAGATCGACAGAGGCTGGCCTCGCCTCACCGATCTGTAAATCGGGTGGGACTGCGTGAGACGCCTGTCAACAAACACCTCAGAGGTCGCCCCTCGTAGGATGCGCATCATGACGTGTATGAATTGCTATGGATACTGCATGTTTTGGACAACGTACGTTATGTACACATGATCCTCTTGATCCAAAGCTTGGCTAAAATCTAATGATGTCAGCGCTCCCGGCATGCGGCGTGCCCTCGCTAGGACGATTTTGTCACTGTATTGATATAGTACTTCGTGGATGTTGTAGGTGGAAGCCTGATCTGGTGAGATAACGTGAGGCAGGGTTGGCTGAATACGGTCTGAAAATAGTCTGGTGAATACATTCATGTCACAGTTGACTAGTGTCTGCGGGCAGTAATGACGTGTTTGAGCGCCACCTGTTGGTTTGTGAACCGGTATAATCATTCCTTGTAAGAAGGCTGCGGGGAACGGCGCCGCGGGGGCGTAATCTCCCGACAGATGTGTATCAATCTGGCAGCCAGTAAATACTGAAAAGTTCTGTAAAAATCCACAGGGAGTCCTTCGGCGCTAGGGGACTTTAACTACGGCGTCGATGACATTGTCTTCCGGAATTTTGTGCAGTAAGTAAGTTAGGAGGTCCTGTGGAACAGTGCCATAAACCAGTCGTGAGACAACTGTCACCGTCGTCGGGTCGGAACACTGAGCAGAATGAAGTCATGCGTAATGGTCGAAGAAGGTTGCAGCAATACCGCGTTGTGTGGTGTGGCGACAGTCGTCTGCTGTGGCTTAAAACTTTTCATTGGTTCCTTACATCTTGAAACATGATATTAACCTATTTCTTTCACAAAAAGTTGGCTGTGTACCCGGTGTAATTTATGAGAAGTTCTAAATAATGTTAATTTTTAAGTTTTAATTTTTTGTATAAAAAGTGGGTCGTAAAAGACGGACAGTCTGACAACATATGAAAAAACTTTTTTCTATTATATGGTTACATATTTACAATTTTTGACTTTTTTTTTCACTTACACTGTGAATCCCCGTTTGTTGCCTAACTACATGATTCTAGATCACCGGTAAGAACCCTATAGGTTTTGACGAGCGAGTTTGCGAGTATCAAAGTACGACACAAACGTCCTTTTGACTGTGTTGCCTTAGACACTTACATTCCTTACACCGCCAAGAGACCGTATACGTTAGTAAGTGGCACAAGTTTCAACTTAATACGTCTATCCGCCCCTGAGAAATAGTGACAAATACAGAAGGACAACGACGTTACCGTATTAGGGTCCGTTTCTACCGAAAGAGGAACGGAGTCTTAAAAAAATAACAATTAAATGAGACCGTAGATTACAATGTCAAAACACAAACTGTGTGACAACAGGAACGCTTTGTATGAAATGAACTAAAAATCAAGTCTTTTCTTGTGGAAAACTCATCCCACTTCCCGAGAACTCCACCAGTTCTCAAGAAACATGACGTGAGTGCTGTTTCCCCGGTGGCGAAAATGTGAATCTTACGCAGAATCACTGCTTAGACGTCACAAACTAGACCGACAAAAAAAATCACTCTTGCAGTCGCTGTTCGGAATCGACTTTGCATTCATCATCCGTAAGTCTGTTGGGCATTGAGCCAGCAACTCAAGCACATAACTTGCACATCTAAGCAACTCGTTCCAAGCGTCATGAATTACATCCGAAAGCACGCGACCAGTATATAGTGAATGTCCCTTTTCCTTTAGCATTCTGCAAAAAATTCTAGATGGAATTGCTCCTTTAGATTGCCATTCCACTGAAGTAACATTAATGTGGTCATCTAACCACCTGTTATCTATGTCATCCATAATGGGCATGCAATCATGTTACAACATGACCTGCTCCTCGAAAAATCTCGTTCTCACAGAAACGTAACATGACATTCTCCAAGCTTGTAATATAGTTGCGCAAATCAAGTCTTACTTCCACTTCCCATAGGAATCCGCACCATTTGGCCGAAATCTGTACCCATACCCTTAAAAATTCCCTCTCACTTGTTCGGTAACTATAAATTTATTTTGTATCATACCTAGAACCTTTTGGACGGTAAACAAGTACTCTCCCTGTTGATGCCGTACAGAAAACTTTTCACTACTGAAAATCAGTCGTCTCGAAAAGGGGAGATTTCTGTCAAATTTGCAGCAGCTAAAGCTAGGTGGACTTCCATGTAAGAAACAGATAATGTCTCTTTCACCACAGCGTTTCTTACTCTCTGTCCACCTTCCCTTAAACGACTCTTCACAGACCTGCTGTTAACAGCGAAGCTCAAAGCTTATTGAATTTGTCGTGCATTGAAGAACGGATAGTTTTCCCAGAAACGAAATGTCCACCGATCCTGAGCTGTACTCGTTCTATTGTGAGCAACAGAGTAAGGCCATCGACATGAGGAGTCCCCTAGTATTTAGTACTCAGGGAGTTCCTACCAAGACTCGTTAGGAGCATTTTGTCTGTTGTTTCGGCAGATAAACGTATTTCTTTATGCTATGTGTAGCTAGTGTCACCCGAAACAAATTCTACCCATTATGTCTCTCGTGTGACGTCTAATGTCGACGGAGAGCGTTAGTTTGTTTTCCGTTACACACACAGACGTGTGTGTGCGCGCGCGCGCGGTCACACACACAGACACACACACACACACACACACATACATACATTCACATGCACAGAAGATTTCTAAAGCAGAGTTTTATGGTTGGTAGAAATGGTTCTGAGCACTATTGGACTTAACTTCTGAGGTCATCAGTCCCCTAGAACTTAGAACTACTTAAACCTTACCAACCTAAGGACATCACACACATCCATGCCCGAGGCAGGATTCGAACCTGTGACCGCAGCAGACGCACGGTTCCAGACTGTAGCGCCTACAACCGCTCGGCCACTCCAGCCGGCAGGATTTTATATTTTCATTCGATGGAGCAATAGTTCATTAGTTAGCGCGATAATCCTTTTATCGATATATGTATTCGATATTAACAGGGAAAGTAAAAAAACGAAGAATAATCAGAGCTACGGCAGTGACAGCATTGTACTGTCCCGCGCCAGCAAGTGGCAGCAGTCTGCACTGAAGTGGCACTGCAGATTGACCAAGCCGGGCAATAGCTCGTAGATATCTCCGATTAAATATAGAACAGATAGAGTTCAAACCTTCTGCGAAAATTCTTGAGGTGCATTGCCTAAATCGTTTATGCTCTATGAATGTAATGATATTCGGTTATTTATTATTGTCCTGTCGGCCGCTGTGGCCGTGCGGTTCTAGGCGCTACCGTCTGGAACCGCGTGACCTCTACGGTCGCAGGTTCGAATCCTGCCTCGGGCATGGATGTGTGTGACGTCCTTAGGTTAGTTAGGTTTAAGTAGTTCTAAGTTCTAGGGGACTGATGACCTCAGTAGTTAAGTCCCATAGTGCTCAGAGCCATTTGAACCATTTTAATTGTATTAATAAAGACCAAGAGTTCGCCCCCTGGTAGCTGAGTGGTCAGCGCGACAGAATGTCATACCAAACGGCCCGGGTTCGATTCCCGGCTGGGTCGGAGATTTTCTCTGGTCAGTGACTGGGTGTTGTGTTGTCGTTGTGATAATCATTTCAACCCCATCGACACGCAAGTCGCCGAAGTGGCGTCAACATGGAAGACTTGCACCAGGCGAACGGTCTAGCAGACGAAGGCCCTAGCCACACAGCCACAGCAAGAAAAGCCTTATTTTCAACGGAATGTATGAAACAGTTAGATGCATTTTTGTTAGTCGCTTTTCTTAAATATATTTTAGTTATTCTGGTGCAGTGGTAATTTCACTCAACAGACAATTTAAAATTTCACGCAATATCTGCAGTACTACAATCAAACGGTTATTCCTTCGTTTTTCAACTACGGCGTTTATGTGGTGTGTATCGTACAGAGAGTTCCGAATTCATAAAACAATGTTTTCACGAAACCGTCTATAAAGACATTTGCACTCTTATGTAATTCTTACATTTCCGATCTAATGACGTGTTAAATAGTAATCGCTACCAACTTTGCTCTTGTTATCGTGGAAATTTTACGATGTTACATCCATATTGTCACTGAAATGGACTGCAAAATACGCCCCTGAACCAGCTGGCGGAAAGAGCGACACAATGACAAGTAATTTGAAGCTAACTGTAATTAATGTCCATACAACATGACACTTCGTTTCATTATCATCTTCCACGCACTTACGCTTTTTTTATCTACAGCTAAATCTCATAAAGCAAACAATAACAAAAGCAGCAAGCCACCATGTTTTTGAAATTAATGTGCTGCATAGTGGACAGCACACTGGACTCTCAGTCCGGAGGACGACAGTTACAATTCACGTCTGGTGATCCAGTTTTAGGTATTCCATTAGTTCCCACAATAGTTCCATGAAAATTCCAGGATTGTTCCACGTCCTTAACACAGTCCGAGTTTGGGTTCCATCTTTAGTGATCTGGATGTCTACGAGACGTCAAAACCTAATTTTCCTTCCTTCACCCTTAGAATCTTATATGCAATCGGAATGTCGTTATTAAGGTATAATATTAGATTTAAAACTTGGCGTTGGACGCAACCGTCGAGTTCTATGTGCTACGAATTAAACAGCATACAATTTTAGTGCAAAGTACACAACTTTCTTACAGCATCACAGCTCCTTAAAGATGTCGCGAAGTTTTAGAGGTGTTCGAAACTAGTCGAGAAGAACCGAAAGAAAGGATTATCCCACTGATGGTGGTGGATTCATTGCCCATCGAAACGAATCAATTATATTAATGCATTGAGTCTGTCCTATCGGACATGGTTAACCCAACTGCCTAGTAAGCAGGAAATCCCGGGTTCGAATTCCGATCAGGCACAAGTCTCACTCGTCACCGCAGTTTCAGCATAAATTTCCGATGCAGCTGACATGTATATGTCGGAAGAAACAGACATAACGCATTCGTATAATTGATTTTCTTCGACGGACCTCCTGCGGGAATCTCGAACAAGCGATCATGGAAGGCATGAGCAGAATTTGGGTCGGCCGAGAGATGTGCCGAGACTGTCCCTGCAATTCCATTGAATACTTGTGTACATCAATAATCAGTTTCCTTTCCTTTCTCCCCCCTCCCCCTTCAATTTACGTATAACTCTGTTTAATTGTAACAGTCATTCGCAGCACTTTTGAACACATTGTGCACTGGGCAACAGGTGCAAATATACTAAAATGCATACAGCTTATCGTATATTTTTTTCTCCGTTGCTGAAAGGTTTTGACAGAGTTAACTCACACTCTTATATCTCTGTGCTACAATAGGGGCCTGCACATGTTATGTATCTGCCACGGTGCGTTTTTAATCGTTCTGCCCACAAGATACTGTTCCATTTACCTAGCGATGTTCTCCTCTTCTGCAGCTCGTTCACACACCTGACCTGTTACAGAACAATTACTTTTCAGTGATTAATTGGGCTGTAGTAGACCCAGTCGCACTAACTGTACCTGAAGGTTAGGTTGCATTAATATTTTTCCAGTTTCATGATTACTGTGATATTAAATGAAAGGCAGTCAGTGAATGAAAACTTACTTATACTATCACTTCCCTTATACATAACGCCGGCAACTGTGGCCGAGCGGTTCTAGAGGCTTCAGTCTGGAATCGCGCGACCGCTACGGTCGCAGGTTCGAATCCTGCCTCGGGCATGGATGTGTGTGATGTCCTTAGGTTAGTTAGGTTTAAATAGTACTAAGTTCTAGGGGACTGATGACCTCAGATGTTAAGTCCCATAGTGCTCAGAGCCATTTGAACCTGTTTTTTTTTTCCATAACACCGCCACTTCCGTGTTAATTGAAGTTACGATTTCGGCACACACACACACACACACACACACACACACAGACACATACAACACTCACAATTACGAGCACAGTCACTCATAACAGTCAGCTCATGGTACTTAACCAAACCTTATTTTATGTAAAAAAAATTCTGTATTCAGAGTTAACTACAAAGATACATATCAACCCAGTACCTTACTACATTAATGAGTCCTAATTTACAATCATATTACAATTACTGCAGCTTAATTGCTAACACCACAGGTATGTTAATGCTACTCGTACTATTATTTCACCACTACAGGCATTTCTATTCTACTATTACTCTGTTGTACGTATATCTTGATTGCTGGTTGATTGTGAGTGCTTCTCTACAGTTAATATTGTATGATGTATATGCAACTTTATCTATACCTAACTAATCTAAACTACCTGCAGCGTTGCAGGTGTACCTGCGTTTAACAAACCTATGTTGTTGGTGGCATTGCTCAACGAGCTAACCCCAGTAGGCGTGCCCCTGGCAGTGGGCTGGCCAGAGACGTTAATCACTGCAGTCCTATCCTAAGGGATTTTCCGACCTTATCCTACAACTAACCTATTTCTTATCTATACTGCCATTGTCGGTGCGTGTAACGATCGATGTAGGTGTAACACCCCCCCCCCCCCCCCTCAGTCCGAGACACGGTGGATCCCAGCCGTGAAGCGTCTGGCCAAGTCCACACCCCAGCGGAACAGGATAGTTGCACGGAGTCTAATTCGGGTATTAATTATAATCGATTGTTCCTTAAACATTCTTTACGAATTTTACTGGGTATTGCATCTGAGAGTTTGTTCAGAATGTGAAAGGTTTTTTCATGCCTGAACAGGTGGTGCGTGTCAAGGTTAGGAAGTTGTTGTCTAAGTTGATCTGCAGCGTCGTCGAAGAGGAGGCACTCATACACCACTTAGTCTAGAGTGCCTTGCAAGGCACCACAGTGACACGTTGGTGTAGCTCGCTTCCCAAACAGACATAGGTAAGTCGGGTACGGTCCATGTCCACTAAGAAAGTGCTGAATTGATTGGTGTAAGGTATGTAAGCTGTAATCGCTCCTCAGTGTGGCAGCAACTCATACGTTCTTCGCCCTGTTTCATCATTGTCCCACTGCTCTTGCCAAACTTCTTCCCTCCTTCTTTTTATTCCAGGCTTATCCCCAGCGTATACCCTCATTATTTCCACTATCTTCCCTCCTTTCCTTCTTCTTCCAGTACCAGGCGGCCTGTTCTCTGATTTTTGTATCAAGGGGACCGATCCCCATTAGCACGAGAAGCACCCGCCCCCCCCCCCCTTAGGTGTTGTTCTGTATGCCCCTACCGAACTCAGGAGCATGTTTCGTTACACCCTTCTCATGGCCATGGTAGATATAACCCTTGTGAGCCTGTGTGCCCAGACTCCTGACCCGTAACCCATGATTGAGGTTAGGATGCTGTTATGGTACAATTTAACTAGGTCGGGTGGGAGACAGAAGCGTTTGTGACCAATTCCTGTTAGATTGTTTTGCGTTTCTAATGATCTTTGTGTTACGGTGTCAATGTATGATGGACAGTTCAACCTCTCGTCGATGACTACATCTAGATATCGGGCCTCACGGCGCCGAAGAACTGGTGACCAGTTATTTCTAATTGTTGGATTCCTAACAAGTAGTCCTTTTAATAGCAAGTATGTGGACTTGCTTGGCGCAATTGTCATTTTGGCTTTGTGGCACCATCCAGTCGAAATACACTCCTGGAAATGGAAAAAAGAACACATTGACACCGGTGTGTCAGACCCACCGTACTTGCTCCGGACACTGCGAGAGGGCTGTACAAGCAATGATCACACGCACGGCACAGCGGACACACCAGGAACCGCGGTGTTGGCCGTCGAATGGCGCTAGCTGCGCAGCATTTGTGCACCGCCGCCGTCAGTGTCAGCCAGTTTGCCGTGGCATACGGAGCTCCATCGCAGTCTTTAACACTGGCAGCATGCCACGACAGCGTGGACGTGAACCGTATGTGCAGTTGACGGACTTTGAGCGAGGGCGTATAGTGGGCATGCGGGAGGCCGGGTGGACGTACCGCCGAATTGCTCAACACGTGGGGCGTGAGGTCTCCACAGTACATCGATGTTGTCGCCAGTGGTCGGCGGAAGGTGCACGTGCCCGTCGACCTGGGACCGGACCGCAGCGACGCACGGATGCACGCCAAGACCGTAGGATCCTACGCAGTGCCGTAGGGGACCGCACCGCCACTTCCCAGCAAATTAGGGACACTGTTGCTCCTGGGGTATCGGCGAGGACCATTCGCAACCGTCTCCATGAAGCTGGGCTACGGTCCCGCACACCGTTAGGCCGTCTTCTGCTCACGCCCCAACATCGTGCAGCCCGCCTCCAGTGGTGTCGCGACAGGCGTGAATGGAGGGACGAATGGAGACGTGTCGTCTTCAGCGATGAGAGTCGCTTCTGCCTTGGTGCCAATGATGGTCGTATGCGTGTTTGGCGCGTGCAGGTGAGCGCCACAATCAGGACTGCATACGACCGAGGCACACAGGGCCAACACCCGGCATCATGGTGTGGGGAGCGATCTCCTACACTGGCCGTACACCACTGGTGATCGTCGAGGGGACACTGAATAGTGCACGGTACATCCAAACCGTCATCGAACCCATCGTTCTACCATTCCTAGACCGGCAAGGGAACTTGCTGTTCCAACAGGACAATGCACGTCCGCATGTATCCCGTGCCACCCAACGTGCTCTAGATGGTGTAAGTCAACTACCCTGGCCAGCAAGATCTCCGGATCTGTCACCCACTGAGCATGTTTGGGACTGGATGAAGCGTCGTCTCACGCGGTCTGCACGTCCAGCATGAACGCTGGTCCAACTGAGGCGCCAGGTGGAAATGGCATGGCCAGCCGTTCCACAGGACTACATCCAGCATATCTACGATCGTCTCCATGGGAGAATAGCAGCCTGCATTGCTGCGAAAGGTGGATATACACTGTACTAGTGCCGACATTGTGCATGCTCTGTTGCCTGTGTCTATGTGCCTGTGGTTCTGTCAGTGTGATCATGTGATGTATCTGACCCCAGGAATGTGTCAATACAGTTTCCCCTTCCTGGGACAATGAATTCACGGTGTTCTTATTTCAATTTCCAGGAGTGTAGATAGCTCCTTCAAATTTTGGCTCTAAGTCCTCGCGGCTTTGGCCGCCCATCACCAGGAGGAGGTCATCTGCGTAGGCTATGACCTCTAGCACATCGTCACTGCTCTTTAACTCATCCAGAAGGGGTTCCATGTCGATATTCCAAAAGAGAGGCCCCAGTACAGCGCCTTGAGGCCACATCTTTGTTATTTTCTTGCTAATTCTTCCGTTAAGGGCCGATATCCAGACCTTCCTGTTTTCGCAATAGCTCCTAAGACAGCCATATAGCGGCCCTGGACAGTTCAAGCAGGAGAAGAGCGCTGACCACCACAGGTTGTCAAAGGCACCACTGTTGTCCAAAACGATGCCGACAATGTACTTGTGCAGGACAGAGTAACAGACATCTGCAGCCAGGGCGATTGCGTCAGACGCTGATCGCCCCGACTGGAAGCCGAATTGTCTGTCACTCATCCCATAAATCACGCGGTATGCTGTCAGTCTGTCTACTAGCAACCTCTCAAAAAGTTTGCCCAGCAGGTCCAGTGAGCAGATGGGTCTGTAAGATTTCGTTTCTTTAGGGTATTTATACGGACTTTTTTTGATTATTACCACATTTGCTTTTTTCCAAACAGAGTGAAATTTTTTAAGCCGTAGACCTCCTCCTGGTGATGGGTGGCCAAAGCCGCGAGGACTTAGAGCCAAAATTTGAAGGAGCTAGTGAGAGGTGCCACCAGCTGGGGGGCCAGGAATTGCACCACCTCCACTGTAATGCCGTCTGGGCGAGGAGCCTTGCCCTTCTTAAGGCCTTTATTTGGGCACGTAACTCCTCTTTGGAGAAGGGATAAACCATGTTACTATCTACGTAGACCCGTTGGTTTTCATTCCTGATCCTTTGTTGTTCATCTGAGTCGTCTTGCTCTCTATCGTTAGGCACCAGGACCCGGAGGAGGACCTTGGCAGTTTCCCGCCATGTCCCAGTCAGCCGGTCCCCGTCCCTGACGGTAGGTAACACCATAGTCGACCTTATTTTTTCCCGTACTAACTTGTACGGGATACCCCAAGGGTCAGTAGCTAACTGGCTTTGTACGTGCTTGTCCCAGCTCCTCAGCCTGACTGCCCTGAGCTCATGTTGGAACTGTTCTTTGGCTTCTCTGTACGCTTGCAGCCATCGTTGCTTTTTTTCCCAGACGACGCTTCGCTGATAACACCTCCTCGTTCTCCTTACAGACTGGCGCATCTGTCCCAGTTCGGCTGACCATGCTAAATGGGAGGCAGCAACGGCTCTCCCCCTGGTTGGTATAGCTGCCCTCACCGCCCTGGTAACCGCTTTCATCAGTTCTTCGGCGTACCCCTCTACATTCTCATCACCCTCTGGCAACATCGGTATGTCGAACTTCCTCGATAAGCGGTCCCAGTCGGTCTTGTTGTAATGAAACTGTATTACCCTCCCCATGTCCAAGTTCGGGCAATAAGCCTTTGCTCTAACATCCTGTATGTAGGGCAGTTTCTTCCGGTGGTGTTACAGGTTTCCTTTCCTCTCCTTGTGCAGTGGATGCATATACCAGCTTTGCCACAGTTTTTCCTAACGTGATCCTCAGCGCCACACCTGAAGCAAGCCGGCTGTCGTTCATAGTGCTTATGCACGTGGTCCAAGTCGCCACAGTTGGGGCATCGGGGAACCACTAAGTAATCTCGAACATTGATGGCATGGAAGCCTATAAAGATTCTGCCCATAGTGGTGAGCCTACGCCACATTTTTCCAGAGACCTCGGCAACGTCGTGTACTACATCGCGATCCCGGGGCCCAGTTTTAAAGCGTAACTTGAACTCATTTTAAAAAGTATCCCAATCCATGTAATCAAACTTTTGATGATACATTGTCTCATAAATATCGTAATCTTTCAATGCGACTGGTACATCACAGAGCATCACCAGAGGCTTTCGCTTTTTTTGGTTCGCATTTTCTACATCTGCATCTATATATATATATTCAGCTAGCCACCAAGCGGTGTGTGGCGGAGGGCACAATTCGCGCCAGAATCATATTCCCCCTTCCCTGTTGCACTGGCGGATCGCACGAGGGAGAAACGATTGTCTGAACGCCTCAGTGCGAGCTCTAATTTCCCTTATCTTTGAATAGTGATCATTGCGCGATTTGAAAGTTGGTGGTAATAATATATGCTCTACATCCTCGGCGAAGATCGGATTTCGGAATTTAGTGAGCAGCCCCTTCCGCTTAGCGCGTCGTCTATCTGCAAGTGTGTCCCACTTCACACTTTCAATGAGATTTGTAACGCTCTCGCGATGGCTAAATGTACCAATCACGAATCTTGCCACTCTTCTTTGGACCTTCTCAATCTCTTGAATCAGACCCAACTGGTAAGGGTCCCATACTGACGAACAGTACTCTAAGACTGGACAAAGTAACGTATTGTAAGCAAATTCCTTTGTTGAAGGACTGCATCGCTTCAGTATCCTACCAATCCCGCAATCTAGAGTTCGCCTTGCCGTTACTTGTGTAATCTGATCATTCCATTCGAGATCATTTCGAACAGTCACGCCCAGATACCTGACGGACGTTACCGCTTCCAAACACTGGTCATTTATTTTGTACTCGTACATCAATGGGGATTTTCATCTTGTTATACGCAGTAGGTTACACTTAGTAACATTGAGAGATAACTACACCTACACCATGCATTTATTTTCTGCAAATCCTCATTGATTTGTTCACAACTTTCGTGTGATACTACTTTCCTGTAGGCTACAGCATCATCCGCGAACAGTCTAATGCCGCTGTCAATACCATCTAGCAGATCGTTTATGTAATTTGTAAAAAGCAGCGGATCTATTACGCTGCCATGGGGCACACCTGAAGTTAAGCTTGTTTCTATTGAAGTCACCCCATTCAGGACGACATAATGCTCTCTGTTAGAAATCTTTCTATCCAACTGCAAATGTCATCGGGTAGACCGTAAGCGAGCACTTTTTGGAGCAAGCGACAGTACTGATACTGAGTTCAAATGGTTCAAATGGCTCTGAGCACTATGGGACTTAATTTCTGAGGTCATCAGTCCCCTAGAACTTAGAACTACTTAAACCTAACTAACCTAAGGACATCACACACATCCATGCCCGAGGCAGGATTCGAACCTGCGACCGTAGCGTTCGGGCGGTTCCAGACTGTAGCGCCTAGAACCGCTCGGCCACCGCAGCCTGCTGAACTGAGTCGAACGCCTTTCGAAAGTCGAGATATATGGCTTACAACCTGGGAGCCGGTATCTAGAGCCGGTTGTATATCACGCACAAAGAGGGCCAGCTGTGTCTCCCATGACCGTTGTTTCCTAAAACCGTGCTGGTTTCTGCAGATCAGCTTCTCAGAGTCAAGAAAGGTCATTATGTCTGAACCGAAAATATGATCCGTGATTGTACAACAAATCGACGTCGGTGAAATTGGGCAATCATTATGTGTATCCGATTTTCTACCCTTTTTATAGATTGCTATGAACAGGGCCTTCATCCTGTCCCGTGGAACTTGCTGCTGCTCCACTGATCTCTGATAGATGATGGATAAAAATGCTGCTATATTTGTAGTATAGTCAACATATAATCTAACGTGGATACCGTGTGGGCCAGATGCTTTCCTGCCGTCCAAGGATATTAACTGTTTAACAATCCTCGATACACTAGCCACTATATCAGCCTTCCTTGGGTTTGTTCGATAAATGAAAGGGGGAATGGTGCTGCAGTCCTCTACCGTAAACGAGTTTTTGAAAGCTAGGTTTAGGATTTCGGCCTTCTGTTAATCATCATCCGTTACATTATCCGTACTGTCAGCAAGAGAAGGTATTGATTTGTTTGTAGGCTTCATAGAATTTGCGTACAAACAGAATTTTTTAGGGTTATTTTTAGAATCTGCAGATAAAATATTCCTTTCAAATTCGTTAAAAGAATGTCTCATTGACCTTTTAACAGCTGCTTTCATTTCGCATAATTTCTGTTTGTCAACGGGGCAGTGACGACGTTTAAAAAAACTGTGCAGAGTTCTTTGCTTTCTCAACAACTTCCTAATATGTTTGTTGTACCAAGGGGGATCCTTTCCCTCCCCTATATTTTTGCTAGGCACATACTTATCTAGCACGTGGTGGGCAATTCCTCTAAACTCCGACCAAAGATGCTCAATATCTTCGAATTCCGCAGTGAATGCTAGGAGCTGACTGCGAAGATATCCATTAATGACACTTTTATTTGCCTTCCCAAATAAGAAAACGCTACGCTGTTTCTTTGGTTTGTTTGCAACTTCCACTGACATTATGGACGCTAATACATTCTTCTAGATTAATTTCCTCAAAAAGATCGGGTCTGTTTGTCGCAAAGATATCTAATATGTTCTGGTCTCCAGTTGGTTTTCTAACCAATTGCTCAAGGTTGTATGTTGAGAGCGCTTGCAGAATAGCTTCACACGAGTTTTTGCTTCTGCACCCTGAGATAAACGTGTAATTTTCCCAGTCAGTGGATGCCAGATTAAAGTCTCCACCCATAACTACTGGATAATTTGGAACTTTATTTCCTATGTACTCAAGACTTTCCTTGAAACGTTCTGCGGCATTTGTGCCGGATGCTGGCGGTCTATAAAAACATCCTAATACAATGGTCAACCTTTGTCTGATTGATAACTTTATCCCGACTATTTCACAGTGCGACCCAGTATCGATCTCAACTGCGTTTAAGCAACTTTTAACTGAAGTGAACACACCACCTCCCATAGCATCAGTCCTAACCTTCCTAAACATTGTCCAATCCGTGTTCAAGGCTTTACTGCTATTTATGTCGGGTTTTAACCAGCTTTCGGTACCTAGTACAATATTGGCATTGCTACTGTTTATTTCGGAGAGTAATTCTTGGATCTAGCCTTGTTTAGTTCTGTATTGTTCAGAATTTTGTTCCTGTCATCCTCAGAGGCTACATCTACAATGACCGCATTTTTTGTCGCCTTTACTTCATTAATTTTGTTTCTATCCTTCGCCGGGTCTGTAGTAATAGTGAAGATCTCCTGGACCTTCTTAATGCTCTGACTGGGCAGGGGTCTCAGGAAGATAGCCGTGTCCACTCTTTTAGAAATTTTGGCAATACTCTCTTTGGTAGTCTGTGTTATCGTGGCTGCTTGCGCGGCCACTCCAGCTCATGTTTTGACGCAGCCTGGCCTATTTTTCCATTCTTAACACTAGAGTCCAGTATCTGGTTAATTCTAGTATGTCTCTCTAAATCATTTTCATTTTTCTTTCTCACATTCTCTTGTGAGGTAGGAGCAGTAGACATAGACGCCCTCGAAATCAACTCGAATCACACGCCTCTTGGTCAGCTATGGTGTATAGACGAGTGAAAAAGATTGAAACCCGTCTCTAGCCTCGAACCGGCTCCTCTCGCATAGGAGGGGGGCGGGGCGATTGGGGGGGGGGGGGGGGGGACTACTGCTGCTCGGCCACCGGCCTCGCCCCAAGGCCAAGGGCACTCCTGAGCTGCCGACCGCGGTCGCAGGTTCGAATCCTGCCTCGGGCATGGATGTGTGTGATGTCCTTCGGTTAGTTAGGTTTAAGTAGTTCTAAGTTCCAGGGGACTGATGACCTAAGATGTTAAGTCCCATAGGGCTCAGAGCCGTTTTTGAACTCCTGAGCTGCCGGGTTTAGCACGCTGTCGCCAACGTACTGGTCACCCTCGGTGGCCACGTCTCGATGATTTCACTCATCGCTCCTCGGTAAGTGCACCCCGCACTCCGAAGAGGCTGATGCACCTCTCGTCCTTGGCCGCTTACTAGCCCGAGCTTCCACCTCTCGGCCAAGGACCCACATCTATTTAGGTGGTGGGCCGGTCACCCAGTCGTTCAGGGGTCTGGACTCACTTAACCTGGCCCAGGCGATGTCATCACCTTCTGGGTTCGGCGGAATCCGCCCTGGTTACCCACGGGCGCGGCGCAGCGCCCTTGCCGACTCGCGCCGAGATCCCACGCCGACAAACGAGGTCGCCGGCTTAAAGAGCACCTGTTGGTCTGTGCTCAGCGCAGAGAGAGGGAGAGGAGCAACAGCTGTCCAGTGCAGAAGGGTCGCACACTAAGTGAGCAACACCCCTTGTAGCCTAGCTGCCCCGCTCAACCCTCCCCCACAAGGGACAGATCTCGGGTCCCTGGACACAGCTCCCACTGTGCCACACACCCTTCGCTTTCGCATCGGGTAGGGTCGCAGCTCTCCCTTTTGACGCAAGGCAACATCCGGGCGGGTTCGGGAAATGCCGAGCTTGACGCCAGGCACCACGGGAAGGCGGAAAGAGCCACTTGGGAAGGAGAGGCTATGAATGACGCATCACTTCCACATGTGAGGCCCGTCGCGGGCACGCCCGACTAGAAGCGGTACGCCCTAGTGATAGATTCCGTGACTTCAGGCGCGCCGGCGACGGGCTGGCCCACACGAAGCGCACCGTTAAGCAACTGAGGAACAGAAGGCTTGCACCCGTGCTCTGCTCATTCGACCTCACGCCAGACTAACCAATCCTTTATTCTAAAAGGTAACAAAAAGAACTGTCTGTGACAGATGCTCGTTCAAATATCATACAAAGTGATCGCTTGGAACGTTCAGTTTGCTGTCAGGACGTGCACAGTACACCGAGTGAATTTCGGTTACTTAAAAGTCACAACTTGCACATAAAAATCGAAGTCTCGCGTTTTCGTCATTCACATACGTTCTCGTTACTTTATGGCACCCTATCATCAGGTTTAGCTCACTACTTCACAAAATTGTTACAGCTGTTTAGAGCCCCTCATTTGCACGTCAGAACATGACGATGACTAAGCTCCAAACTGAATTTAGACTTTTAGAATGCAGCTCTTTAGCTCAAAAGAAACGCGCGAACGTACTGTCGTCTAATTATCTGGAGAGCATCATAATCAGCCCGATATCAGAATCAAACCGCCCATTCTTGCGTCTTTTACGTTTGATCAGTCGCACCTTAACAGGTTCTATGAACAATGTATAAAATGAATAAAATTAAGAAATCCACAAACATCAAACTATCTTCTTTTTAAAAATAACTCACTTATCGTAAAATGTTTGTTGTTTCTCAGTACCAAAAACTTGCTAACTGTACTTTACGCTGTTCCTCTGATACTACGATACAGTCTCACTAGCCGGCAGGAGTGGCTGTGCGGTTCTAGGCGCTACAGTGTGGAGCTGAGCGACTGCTACGGTCGCAGGTTTGAATCCTGCCTCGGGGATGGATGTGTGCGATGTCCTTAGGTTAGCTAGGTTTAATTAGTTCTAAGTTCTCGGCGACTGATGACCTTAGAAGTTAAGTCGTATAGTGCTCAGAGCCATTTGGACAGTCTCACTATACAGCCATAGCTTAGCGTATATTCAGTTAATAGACTTAACAATATTCATTTACTACATTACTTCACATTCACACATTCGTTTACACTAATAATTAAACTCATTAAATCATAGATGTGATGCTACAGACGAATTTTGAAAATCAGATGGAATGAGGAAGTTCTGCACAGAATCCGAGATGAAAGGAATAGGTTAGGTTAGTGTTGTTTTAACGTCCCATCGACAACGAGGTCATTAGAGACGGAGCGCAAGCTCGGGTTAGGGAAGGATGGGGAAGGACATCGGCCGTACCCTTTCAAAGGAATCATCCCGGCATTTGCCTGAAACGATTTAGGGAAATCACGGAAAACCTAAATCAGGATGGCTGGAGACGGGATTGAACCGTCGTCCTCCCGAATGCGAGTCCAGTGAAAGGAATATGTGGGAAACACAGACATGGAGAAGGTTCAGGATGATAGAACATCAGTTAAGACCTCAGGGAAAGACTTCCATGACACTATAGGGAGCTGCAGAGTGCAAAACCTGTAGAGGAGGCCAGAGATTGCCATATATACAACAAATATCTGAGGATGTACACTTGACAGCAAAAAAAGTGGGTCACTGCCGAATACAACCAACATAACGTAGCTGTGTTGCAGGTCCTCTAAACACCAAAACCCCGTGGGGTACAGTCGTTTGACTACACACAATGGGTACCGCAAGAGACTACTAAGAGACCTAAGGTCTTTATGGCAGTCAGGCTAAGCGTCAACTAATATCGTCGTACAAAACCTACACTCCTGGAAATGGAAAAAAGAACACATTGACACCGGTGTGTCAGACCCGCCATACTTGCTCCGGACACTGCGAGAGGGCTGTACAAGCAATGATCAAACGCACGGCACAGCGGATACACCAGGAACCGCGGTGTTGGCCGTCGAATGGCGCTAGCTGCGCAGCATTTGTGCACCGCCGCCGTCAGTGTCAGCCATTTTGCCGTGGCATACGGAGCTCCATCGCAGTCTTTAACACTGGTAGCACGCCGCGACAGCGTGGACGTGAACCGTATGTGCAGTTGACGGACTTTGAGCGAGGGCGTATAGTGGGCATGCGGGAGGCCGGGTGGACGTACCGCCGAATTGCTCAACACGTGGGGCGTGAGGTCTCCACAGTACATCGATGTTGTCGCCAGTGGTCGGCGGAAGGTGCACGTGCCCGTCGACCTGGGACCGGACCGCAGCGACGCACGGATGCACGCCAAGACCGTAGGATCCTACGCAGTGCCGTAGGGGACCGCACCGCCACTTCCCAGCAAATTAGGGACACTGTTGCTCCTGGGGTATCGGCGAGGACCATTCGCAACCGTCTCCATGAAGCTGGGCTACGGTCCCGCACACCGTTAGGCCGTCTTCCGCTCACGCCCCAACATCGTGCAGCCCGCCTCCAGTGGTGTCGCGACAGGCGTGAATGGAGGGACGAATGGAGACGTGTCGTCTTCAGCGATGAGAGTCGCTTCTGTCTTGGTGCCAATGATGGTCGTATGCGTGTTTGGCGCCGTGCAGGTGAGCGCCACAATCAGGACTGCATACGACCGAGGCACACAGGGCCCACACCCGGCATCATGGTGTGGGGAGCGATCTCCTACACTGGCCGTACATCACTGGTGATCGTCGAGGGGACACTGAGTAGTGCACGGTACATCCAAACCGTCATCGAACCCATCGTTCAGGCAGTAAGATCCCTTGGCTTTTGGTTTGGCAGCATTCGACGGCTATTTCTAGGCGCAAGTAAATGAAGGAAGGCAGCACGTTTTCGTTATCAAGTAACGTCTTCATAAATTACTTTAGTTTTAATGTGATCTACGAGTAATTGCTGATGTTTGATATTAACATGAAAAGAATTCCGTAAACAGGGAAAGAACTTGTTCTAGGGCAACTACTTCTATAATGACCAAAAGGACTTAAATGATCTTCAGGCACATGTGTTCCAGCCCCCCCCCCCCTCTCTATCACACACACACACACACACATACAAACACCCACATTCTCTGTTTGTTTTTATAAGTTTGTTGTGCTCGACTATCGGCGAGGCACGAAAACGTCCGTGAATGAGTTTCTTAGTTTTGAGTACAGTTACGAAAGAAATATAAAAACAACTATGAGAGTTACTGATTTATGATGCGTAGTAGCAGTCAGTTCTGACTATTATTAGAAACTTATCTCCAGTCCCTATACCTAGTTACAAAAATGCGAATCAGACGCATTACGTACTCCAGGCCGTAGCAAGTCTTTGAGGCGCCAGCTATGGTCACTTCCCAGCCCGCTGTAGGATCACATCGGTTCGTCTTCTTCCTGCTGGTAATGTAACTGAGATTTGGCAAGAACGCAAGGTATGTTTGACAACTCTGTGATCGACGAGTTACTTCCTGGTGTTCACGGAATTAAGCGTCAAAGTTCACTTGATTTCTCGTGTCATTTCCATTGATTAACCTGAGTTGTTATCGCTTGAGGTGTAACAGAAGATTGTAAATTTACGGTTTTCAACCCAGAAAAGTCATTGAACGTGGAAATCGCCACTAATCTTGTCCTGTAAATAACCGTTTTGACTTCTAGCTACTATTGCTCTCGTAAGAGGAAGGCGCAAACCGTATCTATCCGCTAGCTATGTGTTGACGTGCTGACCTGTGAAAACGCGTCTGTTATGGTTCGCGGTTCTAGCCTCGCTGAATGCAACGTTTTTATCCCTTCTGTGTAAGAACTGCAAGCAGTCAGATCAAACATCGATAAGCAAATCGTAACAAAATACTTTCAGCTCAATGTGCAATGGTGAAAAACTTACAATGCTGCACAACAGGTACCGCCTCTTTCCGCTGCTGACAAGCAAATTTGGGGTTTCTAGGAATACTTAATTTTATTTATGAAATGACACGTTTGCATACCTGTTGAGTATGACACAGCATACCATTCAAACGCAGACTCAATCGACATCTAAGTGAATAGTGTTTTTCTATTTCGTGCAGATAGAGGCACGCCTGTGTACAGATACTCAGTTTTTTTAAAACAGACTTACTTTCGTCGTAAGGTTATCGTGGGTAGTTTTATTTCATTTCTTACAATACAGTGCACACTTTTCGTAAGGTTTCTTTTAGCGTTGTTAAATCAATACTAAACATGAGAGAGAAATCAATCATCAACGATATATGCGAATTCTCTGATGTTATCTATAACAGTCTGACAGTGCACATGCAGTTTATTGATTACATTCATGTAGGAAACTTGTTCTGAGTTAAAGCTGTCAAACAAGGTTTGAAGAAGAATAAAATGCCAATACCAGACGACAGCAAATGTAGAAAATACTTTTCTGACTATTCTGGCACGATGCACTCTCCCCATACATAATACAGAAGCTTCGAGCGCATCTGCTGCCTGGCAGTCTATTAAACCTGAAAAGAACAAAATGACGGAGAAGTTAGCTTTTTTTCCACATGGGACTATTTTGGGTTGAGAAGTGGAGAGAATTATGTTCAAAATTCCATTAAATTGATAACTTCAGCAGACAGCAGAATTGCGTTTTACAAAAATGTAGTAGCAAACGTAATAGAACACGAGACGTCTTATCAACAGTGCGCAATGCTTATGGTTACGCTACTAGCTGTGACGTAGGTACAGCACCTCTGGATGTGAACTACAGCTCCTCCAGAACTTCGATATCCACAGTGATGTGAGATAGTGCATATGGCCGGATATAGACTTCTGAGAGACAGACAGTTACAGCATTTCTTTTGCACTGCACGATGGTTTCAACAAACAGATAGCGCAATAGAGTAACTCAAATGGAAAGGAACACTTCCTATTTCAATTTCTGAATCCTACACTGTTGGCAGTTCTGTGTAGGTGGCGGTTACGTTATTTGATTTCGGTGATTACAAAATGTATGCACTGGATAGCCGAGGCAGCTAGTTCATGGCGATTCGGTCAACCAAGTAAATGAATGTACAGAACATCCAGCAAACCACTACAGGCAGCCAGTGTGTCAGAATTCTCATCTTGTGTGCCGGTGTTATGATAGAGAAATGAGTAGTAGAGAAGAGGGTTTGGTGGTCTGTTGGAATGATGATAGTTTCATATGATGTTGGTCTCGGTTCGATTCTAACTGCCGACGTTTTTTGATAGGGAGAGGCAGATTCTATTCTCTTCTGGCTACGCCAAGTAAAGATGGTATAATGGCATTGTGGTCTGAAAATCACATTAAGCATGATATTCCTTCTCTACCAAGTAGACGTTAGGTGGAACCACAATAAAGTAAGGAGTGGCGACATGTAGGAACTCTATCACCAGTAACCTCTCTTATACTAGTTACTTATGTCTAGTGACGAAACAAACCCTGTGTATGGTCACAGAACACTTATTTCATCTTTTATTTGAGCTTCTGTATGTCGATAAAATTGGTTCTGAACTGGGAATGCAACGCAGACCGCCCTTAAGGCAGAATTTGATCCCTTCGGGACAATACAGCTCGACTACAACTTGTTGTTTGTTCAAAACTACAGATTCCTCAACATCTCCACATATTGCGCATGAGTGGGTTGGAATCCTGGCCCAGCACTAAACTTTTCATTATGTATTATCAAGCTCTAGCATGAGAACACCTATCTGCTGATGGATAATAATTTTTATTTTTAATGTACTTTCATTCGTTGTCAACACTAACGATATCTGACGTTTTTGACTCCCAGTGAGACACAGAACTATTTGGGAGATCACTGTAAGTTCAAGGATATTATTCCGAGTTGCTCGTGGAGAAGAATTAGGTAGCTGACGTCTCTTTGTGTGTAGTCAACAACGATATATTTGGGGTTCGATTCTCAGTCAGCACTGAACACTTCGACATATTATTTCTAGTTCCAACATGCTTACATGTCGCTGCTGGTATAACAAACCCATACTTAACGTTCCGTTTCTCTATATTATAACAGCGATACGTGCCGGGTTGGAGTCCTGGGAAGGAAAAATTAATGTTTCGTCTCGTCATTTCAGTTAATACATCTAGCTACTGCCGAGAAAATCCGATATGTCAAAGTTGATTCTGCTTGGATAACAATCCGATTAGGTTCTGGGTTCGAATCCCTGTCCAACACAAAGCTTTACCTCACTGTATTTCAAGTAATTTACTTGTGAAGTAGCAATGTTTAACATATCTCGTAGTTCGTTAACAGGGACAACAGATGATGGGTAGGAATTCGCGTCCGTTAAAAATGTTACGTTATGTAATTTAAAGTTGATATTTGCTAACTGATACTGTCCAAAAATGAGGTATATCACTCTCTTTATGCCTAGTCGGGAATGACTGTTAATTTCCGTGAGCCACGAAATCTTAGCCGGCATGATTGGTTCAAATGGCTCTAGGCACTATGGGACTCAACATCTGAGGTCATCGGTCCCCTAGAACCGAGAACTACTTAAACCTAACTAACCTAAGGACATCACACATACCCATGCCCGAGGAAGGATTCGAACCTGCGATCGTAGCAGTCGCGCGGTTCCGGACTGAAGTGCCTAGAACCGCATGGCCACCGCGGCCTAGCCTGCATGACTGTCTAAAATCGAGGTATATTACTCTCTCTATGCGTAGTCAGGAATGACCGTTAATTTCCCGCAGTCACGAAATCCTAGTTTGCATGACCTGGATTTGAATCCATATGCAGAACGAGTCGGTTCGTCGTGTCATTTGAAATTCATACATATTCTCAACTAGCTGCTCGTGAATAACTTAAATTTTTAATGACATTTTGTGTTAAATAACAAGTATGGTATGTTACTTTGAAGAGGAAATCATGAATACGACGAACTTACTACGTGCATAACCTATCTGGCGTAATAGTGAGAGTTCTAACATTTCAGGTATGACATTTATTGCAATAAATGTGAGCTTACAAGCCTTAAGGACAGTCTTATCTGTGATGAGGTGTTGCCTGATATTTGTAGTATAGTGGTATTACTTTACATCTTGAGTTATTGCGATACAGAGTAGTGTTTTCTAGTTGTGTTTTGTTGGAACCATTTTCAATAGTCAAACGACTGTACCAAGGAGTGATTAGAGGACCTGCTAGACAGATGCGTTATATAGGTCGCATGGGAATCAGTTGAAATGCAGTTCAGGTCGTTAGGATACTTTTGAGCGCGACTGTACGTAAAATCAGAAGTTAAATATCAAATGTTTTCACCAATAGCGAAATGCTGGAACCTTAATTGACGTTAGAAATGTTTTTGCCTGACTGGGATTCGAACCCAGCATCTAGCACCGTCGTTTTCTAGCCAGGATCAGACGATAAATAGATATTGTTGGTTCACCAGTAGCGAGATGGGCGCTTGTTTATCTAGACATCAGGCGACGAAAGGTTCTGTGCTGACTAGAATTCAAACCCCGCACACGTGGTCGTGAAGAAACTTTAACTATCAAATTCTTTTCCAATAATAGCTAGGAATGGCATGTTTGTACTTACAATGATGTGATGGAAAATATTCTTTTGGCTCGAAGTTGAATCCACAACATGTCGTCGTTGGTGATCACAACGAACACAACGTCAAACCCAAATCCGTTTTCACCAGTAGGATAGAGCGGAATGTCTGAACTTGAAAAGATGTAAGGAAACGTTTGATCTTGTAATGTTGTGATTAAAAGCTCATCATGTGGCTGTGAGTTGAAACAATCATGTTACAGCTGACAACGCACAAAGAGACTATTTTTCACCAGTAGTTCGGAGTACAAATGCCAGGGCTTGAAATGAAGTATGGAATATATTGTGCTTATCAGGATTCGAAACCAGATAGGGGCCTTTCGAAGACGCCTAGAAGAGTTTGCAATCTTCGGGAACTCAGTGAAATCGAATTCTAATCCCAGTCCAGCACCACAATATTCAACGTCTCAGTTTCAAGTAAAGTAAGAGCCGTGCGAACTTACATGGTCATTGGTTCATTAAATGAAATACGTTTTCAAGTTTACGACGGCTTGCTGGTGACAGAGTCTCTGCCTTACGGGGTTCCTCCATCTGTCACAGCTCAAACGAATGCCCAGTCGGCAGCGAAGGGATGTTATCTTTACTGCGGATATTGAACTACAAAGCTTACTGGCGTTCTGCACTTGGCGTTACTAGGGGTGAAGGAGAGTTACTTGTGTGTGTTAAAAATCTACGCGTGACGTGAGATATGAACCTACACGTTTTACACATCAATACAAGATTAATCCACCAGACCACAGAACCCGACGTCAAGCACATAATTATGAATTGCAGAGTATTCATTTAGATGTAGATGCAGATGTCAAGGGACGCGTAAGAGGAAAGAGGGCGGGATCTGGGAATGGATAGAAGCGCAGAAGTGCAAAATACGAGTATAAGCGTGAAATGTTTGCAAAGTGTTTCTTACTTAGATGTGTGCCACAGTTCGTTTTATCTTAGGACCGAGAGATAAGGAAGGACTCTTGTCAGAACGAAGAATGGGTTATAGGGAAGGGGAGATCAAAGAATACGGTTTCATAGGTGGTGAGAGGAATGATCGAGAGTAAAGACAGCAGCAATTAAAAGAGAAAATGTAACGTCATTGTAAACCGCTAGATTTGTTTACAAAGTTTTGGGGGAGTGTAACAGAAGGGCGTTTGCGGCGATAGTGTCAGAGAGAGAGAGTGTGTGAGAGAGAATAGAAGAGATATTAACAACGAGTAAACATACATGTTCAAATGTGTGTGAAATCTTATGGGACTTAATTGCTAAGGTCATCTGTCCCTAATCTTACACACTACTTAACCTAAATTATCCTAAGGACAAACATACACACCCATGCCCGAGAGAGGTCTCGAACCTCCACAAGGACCAGCCTCACAGACCATGACTGCAGCGCCGTAGACCACTCGGCTAATCCCGGGCGGCGAGTAAACATAATATGAAATCGTTGGCGTATTGTGTGGGGGACGGAGGGTGTATTCATGGGTGGAGGGGAAGAGAGACATGTATTTGAAATAACAAAAACTACTGTGACAGAGTCCATCTACACTGATTAGTTTGTAAGTATGTAGACAGTGTATAAATGAAATCAAAATAGAATACTTAACAAACTGTATATTCAAAAGAAACCCACTTGAATTAAAAGAGCAACTCAAAGGAAAGCTAACCCAAATTGTATCTTTTCTGTTGCCACACGATCTTCCACTAGCTCCCAATGAGGAAACATGACGAAAAATAAGACATAACAAAACATTTTAAGAACTCTAATATTTTATCCAGAATCCTTCATAATTTTGTACTATCACGCGTCTTGGCATAGAACGTATAAACCGTCGGACGTAGCAGCCTGAAGAAGCAACTTCCTCCCAGGTTTCCAGGACGCAGTCCTAAAGAGCATCCGCAGTAGTTGGTTGCTTTCGTGGCCAGTTCTCTGTTAATGTTCTGGCAACCTCAGCCCACATGTTTTCCATGGAGTTCATATCAGCCACCCGTGGCGTCCAGTCCATGACGTTGACGCCTATTGTGGAGAGCCGCTGCTGAACAAATGCAGACTTGTGAATGCGAGAATGGTCCTCTTCCAGTGTGACGTCCCCTTGTGCGTACAGCATTCGCACTGACAGAAGTATCACAATTTCCAATATGTGGGCATACTGCGCGCTGTCCAAAGTTCCTTCTATCGTGTGAAGATATCCCGCCCCTCTCGCGAATTTCCAACCCCAGCAGGTAACAGATAGCCGGCCACTTCTTCTCGTCGTGGTTACATATTCGCCTCGATGGCGAGTCCCTTGCGGCCTGAAAACGATTCGTGGACCGTCGGTATTGGTGGAAAACACCTTCTTATCAGTGAAAATGACGTTGTCCCACGACACCCTCAGATGGAGCTCCGCAAATGCTAGCCGGTATAAAACGTTGTCTTCGCTGAGCTCTTGTTTCACGGCGGATCGTCGTGCATGCAGTCCAGCGTCCCTCAGCCTTCGGCGAATCGTGTCACTGGAGCCGGGGAAGTTGGTCTCCCGCCTCAACTGCTTCGCGTTCAGAAAGGGATTTTCTCTGCTCCTAGACACTAAGTCCCTGTCTTCCTGCTGTGAGATCACTCTCTTCCTGCCTGAGCCAGGAGCCCTGTTGGTGGTGCCTCTTTCAAGGCAGAACCTCCACCATCTCGTTGCAGTGGTATGTGATACGCCGTACCGTCTGCCAGCATCTCTGATGGAACATCCTCCTTCCTCAGTGAGAGCGACGACTCTACCTCGGCCGGCCGCAGTGGCCGAGCGGTTCTAGGCCTTCAGTCTGGAACCGCGCGACCGTTACGGTCGCAGGTTCGAATCCTGCCTCGGGCATGGATGTGTGTGATGTCCTTAGGTTAGTTAGGTTTAAGTAGTTCTAATTCTAGGGGACTGATGACCTCAGATGTTAAGTCCCATAATGCTCAGAGCCATTTGAACCTTTTTTTGACTCTACCTCGAATAGACCTCTCCCAGTGAGCCATTACGGCAGACAGCCTGATGTGTATTTCTGCTTGCCGCTCTTATACTGATTCCAGGAGAGGAGGTAAACATATTTACGTCAAACGGATCGGCAGAGGCATGCGGTGCAGCCGTGCTGGCTCGCGCCCACCAACGCCACCGCCAGCTCGCTCACTTGCGTCTCGCCTCGGCCAGCCTGGCTGCCCAGTAGCTTGCGAGCCGCGGCTAGTACAGACCCGGGCCGCATGGTCACGATCACCGCTTGAAGGATCAAAAGTTACACCTAACCTACACAAGTCTGTAGTACAAAGTAACGCAGCTACAGCTATTATACTATTACATGTGCAGGCACACCTACAGTTGACGATTTATTCAAATATTTGACGAACAGTACTTTCAAAAATACATTCATTTTAAACATAGCTACCACAAAATATTTCACCTAGCTAGCAATAGCATGACGCAGGAAACTATACTTTCTTGTAAGCGCTGTGCATTAGATGTAGCCTTAAGAAAACTTGTATTCAACCACGACAACTAAGGGGAATGTAAAAGTAAACAGGTTTGGCAGCAGCTTCCCCAAATAATAGTATATATTGAGTATATAATACACGTTTTTTGCACTTATAACATGTACTCAGTGTCTCTGAAACAATACGTGCTGCACGACGGAAATTACTTTCTGCTGAGGCACTTCATTTACATCTCAATGATACACGACTACTAGAGAACATTGCTCTTTACGGCAGTCAATCCACTTGTAAATTAACATCATGATATCGCAGATATTAGGCAACACGTTACTAGGGATGAGTAAGGCCTTAAGGTTGGCAACTAAACATGCTACTCCTAGCTACTACTGAATATGAAGTTGATTATTAACGTGTCTTCATAACCATGTGTGCAGCGTTCGACTCTCAGTCAGCATAGACGTTTTCCTCACCTTATTCCTAGTTAAACGTGTGCACATCTCGCTGATGGTGGACCAACATTGGACAATTCTCGTCTGTTCCAGGTTAGACAACGGCGGCGGTAGGCGCCGGGTTCGAATCCCGGTCAGGCAATACAACTTCAGTCGTCATTTAAGGTTCCAACCCCACTACTGGTGACAAACTGTGATATATACATTCTGATTTTACGTACTTATTCAACAATTCGATTAGGTGCTGGGTTCGCATCCTTGTCCCCAGCATTACATGATGGCATTTCAATTTTAAACATGTGCATCCTTTATTCCTTGACAATGCAACACTATACAACGTCTTTCGAGGTTAGGGTTCCTGCTTTCGTACAAACATTATCGTCATTTACGTTCAAGTTGAGAATTGATAACTGATATTGGTGCAGACGTCAATATTTGACGTCTCTTTCCGCCTAGTGATCGAGTCTCGATAAGGCACAAAGCTTTGCTTAGTTAACAACGGCTTTACGTTCTGGGTGTGCATCCGGATCCAGAACGAAGACGTAGGTCATGTCATTTAAAGTACAACTTCGTGTACAAGTAACTGTTAATGAGTATTGTGAACAATGATATTACTTGTGATTCGCTGTTAATGTTGGGATTTCCGTAGAGTGGTTGCCGCCATTAATTACGTTTTCTTTTAACTGCTTAGTATTACATAAAGTTCATACGAAACTACTCCCTGTTGAACGTTGAACGACGTTCAGCATGTGTTGGATAAACCTTTCAGACAGCAAAGAACTTGTTTCCAGTTTCCATACAACTTTATATATCCATATACTGTCTCAAATATTTAATTGTGCCTAAGGATTACTGAACCATTTATGTGACAAAACTAGTTGTCCCAAAACATTTGAAATGTCACTTATTGTAATCAAGTTTAGTTAACAAACGTTAAGGACTGTCTGATCTCTTCTGTACTATCGTGGTGTTACTTTCCATCTGGACGGACTGTCATAAAGACCGTTGATCTGTAGTAGTCTCTAGCGGTACCCATTGTGTATCTTACAACGACTGTACTGTGGAGGGTTGCGACTATGTGCAACACAGACATGCAATGTTGGTTGCAAAATTTCAGGTTCAGCCTACACGTTGGAATTCAGGTGTGACCCACTTTTTTTGCTGTTGAGTGTACATTGAAATGCCACTCTGAGATGTAGAGGTTGCGGCAAGAGAGGAATTCGTGGTGGGCCGCATCAAACCATTCAGACGGTTGATGACTCACACAACAAGAATCAGAAATAATTAATAAAAGTCGTAACAGCCACGAAAGATATAGCTTCGTTTCCAAATTACTTAGTTTGACAGTTTTATTATTTCTTAATCCGTAAGATGCTGACGCATTTCGGCAACAGCCGTAACTACACATATCAAAAAAAGTTTTGCATCATCCCAGTTCCCAGAACCCCTGGAGATAGACGTTGACTGTGGATATAGTATTACTGACACAATCCCTGTGACTGTTCACAAATGTCACAAAACCCGCCAAAAAACGTAAACAGGAATGCATGAGCAATGCCAGAGGGCGTCTGACAGCCGATCAGTTCCCGTCATTCCACGAGGAAGGAAGTACACGGCACGTGTTGTCAGTAGTTCAAACGTGCCTAGGCGGTCAAAACCGAGGTTCGATCGTGTCCGCGCTGTTACTTTGTGCCAAGAAGGGCTCTCTACAAGGGAAACGTCCAGGAGTCTCGGAGTGAACCAAAGCGACGTTGTTTGCACAGGAACTGTCGATGAGATGCTTCGCTCAGGCCGCCAAAGGGCTACTACTGCAGTCGATGATCGCTACCTATGGATTACGGCTCGGAGGCACCCTGACAGCAACGCCGCCGTGGTGAATAATGCTTTTCGTACAGCCGCAGAACGTCATGTTACAACTCAAACGGTGCACAATATGCTGCGTGATGCACAACTTCACTCCCGACGTCAATGGCGAGGTTCATCTTTCCAACCACGACACCACTTAGCGTGTTACAGATGGGCCCAACACATGCCGAATGGACAGCTCAGGATTGGCACCAGGTTCTCTTCACCGATGAGTGTCGCATATGCCTTCCACCAGATAATCCCCTAAGACGTGTTTGGAGGCAAACCAGTGAGGCTGAACGCCTTACGCACACTGTCCAGCGAATGCAGCAAGTTAGTGGTTCCTTGTGGTTTTGGGGTGGCATTATGTGGGGCCAAGTTATGGAAGGCGCCCTAACTGCTGTACGGTATGTGAATGCCGTCCTCCGACCGAAAGAGCAACCATATCGGCAGCATATTACAAGGCATTGGTCTTCATGGACGACTATTTACGCCTCATCTTGCACATCTTGTGAATGACTTCCTCCAGGATAAAGACATCGCTCGACTAAAGTGGCCAGCATGTTCACCAGACATGAACCCTATCGAACGTGAATAGGATACACTGAAATGGGCTGTTTATGGGTGACGTGGCCCACCAACCACTCTAAGGGATCTACACCGAATCGCCGTTGAGGAGGGGGACAATCCGGACCAACAGTGCCTTGATGAACTTGTGGATGGTATGCAACGACGAATACAGGCATGCATCAATCCTACAAGACGTGCTACTGGGTATTAGAGGTACCGGTGTGTACAGCAATATGGACCACCACCGCCGAAGATCTCGCTTTATGGTGGTACAATATGCTATGTGTGGTTTTCGTGAGCAATAAAAAAGCTGGAAATGTTGTTTATGTTGATCTGTAGTCCAGTTTTCTGTACAGGTTCCGGAAGTCTCGGAACCGAGTTGGTGTAAAACTTTTTTTAATGTATGTATTAAGTGGTTCAAGTGGTTCAAGTGGCTCTGAGCACTATGGGACTCAACTGCTGTGGTGATAAGTCCCCTTGAACTTAGAACTACTTGAACCTAACTAACCTAAGGACATCACACACATCCATGCCCGAGGCAGGATTCGAACCTGCGACCGTAGCGGTCGTGCGGTTCCAGACTGTAGCGCCTTTAACCGCGCGGTCACTCCGGCCGGCAATGTATGTATTAAGCCATGTACACATTAGTATACAAAAACAATCGATTTCTGTACATACACCGTGTCTACAGACAATCGAGTGATTTTGTATATAGACAGCTGAGAGATATTTCTTGTCTATACACAAGCTTTTGTAACAAAATCGAAGAACTTTCGACTCCCATATGAAATGGGAGATTTGAGACAAACCATAGGCAATCTTGCGGAACATTTCGTAACGTGGACGTGTTGGTGAACTTGGTTCCCAGTTATTATCACTATGCCGTTAGAAACGCTTCGTCGGTTCCCTATCATTTTTCTTTTTATGTTGTTAAACATCACTTACCGTGTTGTGGCCAACGGAGAAAGTATTATAGCTGACTGAAGATTTTCGTGTCTTTTTTTGTGCAAAATTAGCAGTTCGGATTATGAAAATCGAGACATAAAGAAGCCGGTTATCGTTTAGCTGATCAGAAAATATTACGTATAAAGAATGATGTTCAAAAGAACATACTTCTTCTACTGTCAAAGTCGAAATTACAGCCCCAACGAGGACGCTCTGCAAACTGTACACATTTCCACCAAAGTCTTCTCTTTGCAGAAGCCAAGATCAGAACAAGATCAGCAATAATTAGCAAATACGGAGCAACAAGGCATTGAAATGTGTAGATGAGGATAATTGTGTGGACTGTCTATACAGGGCGTGGCGCTTAAACCGGGAAAACTTTCAATTTGAATTTCCCGCCAAATCTTAGTCCCGCGGAGGTCGCGATTGGCGTTTTTGAAAGCCATAGACGTCTAGCAAACAGTCAGAATCTTAAAATGGTCGAGATTCTACAGACAATAGCGGACCACAGCCGAAGAGCCGCGATTATCGAATGTCTTCGCACTGGGCATTCGCTCACTAAAATAATTCGATTCTTCGGGTACTGTAGATCAACTGTCTACGATATCGTGGCCATGTACAATGCCTCGGAAAAGTTTTGGGAAGGTTCCGCTAACACGTCGAGGAAATCTCATTCGGAGAAACGCATGTCACGAACTGCGGCAGTCATCGAAAATGTTCAGGCGCTGATTTCCGAGGACCTGGGGCAATCGCCAAGAAAGCTGACGTCGGCACTCAATGTCAGCGAGAGAACAATACGTCGGATGCCAGAGAAGGACCTCATACGAGCCATTTAGTCCAAAACTAGCTCTCGGATAACGATGACATTTTGTGGCCAATGGAGCTCTTGTCACCGAATAGCCCGGAATTGAAACCCTCTCGACAACTTCGTTTGGAGCAACCTGATGTCACATTACGCACCACTATCGAAGCAGCAGTCGCACATATAGGCAGCGATGTTTTAAAGAGTGCGTGCGATCGCTTCAGGACAAGACTGGAGGCGGTCTTTGCGGCTGAAGGGTGTTACATCCAGTAATGTTGTTCTTGAAAGATACTTCTATTTATATGTAACAGAATTTTTATTTTCATTTGTATTGTGCATTAGCAAATCGGCTTTTAAATTAGTCTCATTTGTCCTGATTTAAGCTCCGCACCTTGTATAGATTGTCTAGCTACATGTCTGTTGACAGTCTGTCTACAATGTCTATAGACAATCGCTCCATTTTGTATACAAATGTGTACTTACCTTTAGGAACTGCTGCATTGTAAGACCAAAGTGATGGCGCTAGAACCATGACTCGCGTATGAAGCTGTCTGCTCGCTACCGTCCAACTCACCGGCGATACAAGCCGCTACACCTCAGACCACTCAGCTGATCTACTTGAATTTGGGAGGTTACCATGGGAACCCATAACGAAATTCAACCGATCTTCCTGCTACTTTGCAATACAAGGAGTTTGACTGGGTTACAGAGTGCCAAGTTGAAACACTCCAGTTATGTAATAGACTACAAATTAGTTTTTTGGTGCAGTCCCATATCTAGGTAAGGGAAGATCACTATGCATTGTAGCCTGATCCCATAATCTTACTGTCGTAACGCGAGTGCATTGATTTTTGTTTGATTTACCAGTTCGAAACGACCTGCTAGATTCAATGCAAATAATTAAGACAGAAAATATAAACTCAATAAGGATATAATTTCTTTTACAAAAATGGCCAAAACCCAGCAGATTCATGCACAGCGGAAATTATCTTAGAAAGCCATTGAAGTTTTCGCCTAAAGAAAAATAATTTTCTTTTCATGTTAATCCTTTTGTGTATCTGAAGTACCTAAAATCTGATACCTCATATTTCTAGCCGATCTTTCTAGATGCTGACTCCTATGTTCTCGCACGATATACTAAGGGCGTCTGCTTTAAAAAGAGGGCCTGATACATGTCTGAACTCATATTCGTTAAGAGCGAGAAATCACATTTTGTACCTTTGGGACAGTAATTGAAAAAATAATCTGATGCAATGAGACCTGTTATAAAAGTACTCCTCTTCCTTTCATGAAATTTTACTACCGCAACAGGAAGGCTAAACATATATTTTATGTATCACTATATGGCCCAATTAAATGTATTTCAAGTAATAGATGCATTTCATTGGAGACTGTATTTTGGGAAAATTTTTATTTCTTCATACATTCCAGTTACAGCTTGTTATTGGGAATGCTAAAATGGGCCATACAGATCACGTTTGTATATGATAAAAACTGTGCATAATAGTAATTTTTACCTGATACAAGTATTATGAAGGACAAAGCCTACCATTGCCACAAAAAACTACTTTCAGCCAGTACAAAACTAATATCAATATATAATCCTATTACCCTACTGCTAACACCACTTTTCATGTAACGTATTCTGAGATGAGACTAGTTCATTTCAGTTTGTTCATCGAGCAAGAATACACTGGTCTTGCGGTATGATTTGAAAGGCTACAGGCGACTATGAGTTATCGCCCTGACAGCAGTCACTTTAATTCGTAAGTATTCTACTTGTCTACCTGGCCCAAGCGTCTGCCAAATTCCTTTTGCTCTTTGACAGTAGTTGTCGTTACTAGCCTATGTTGTGGGTTAACACATTTATCAGAATCTAAATTAACTTGAATGCTGGAATAATTTAATGAAATGGTGGCCCTGTCATTATTGTAGTCAATTATTGATGGGTGATTAATATGTGAACAAGGGATTAATCTCTTATAAAAATTATGGCAAAAGCTTACTGATAATACGATAGGACACACATTGCAAGTTAAACGAGATGACAAATAAATCATGAACTGTTCCCAAGACAAATGGATACAACAAATAGTTAACACTCCACTGGGTGACGTTTGGTTGGCAAAGACTAAGTTTCGTCTGATTAATCTATTTATTGTGGCTCAAAACATGGATAACCCAATCTCAAGCTATCTAACACCTTGATGTATTTATTCTACACAGAAGTTATACTACGTTGGTGCAGCTGAGAAGAAGTGGCGAAACTGTGACTCAGTTTGCCTAGCAAGTCGGAGCAGCAATACTAGAGTCCTTTCTCGATGTGTAGTATTGTCTCAAGTGACGGTCTTTGTGCAAGTGTTTGCAGACTATGGATGTGCGGCCCCTGCAATTCGTTATTGTGGGCAAGAAATATGGAAAGTCGTGGACTGGTGATCTTTTAGAAGGATCGCTAATATCCTCTCATGGAGACCTGAAATCTCGGCAGACTCAAGTATGTGATACTCCTCCCCGCTGGTCACACCATGAACCAATTTGACTCACTTATACAGCAGTGAACAAAAGGAGATGAAACGTCAAGGCGGCAGAACTGATACGAATATGACTGACTTCAGCCCAGCAAGCTATCCGAGATGATGAGGTCTGGACTGTCCGTAAAGCTAAGACTTTACCACAGGCTTCTCAGCCAAGATCAATACCAGTGTGAAGTCACGCTCAAGTGCCACTCACTCATAACGAGAGACAAAAACAGAATCCTCTCTAGACCGGATTCTGAATCAGATGACCAAGTTTCTATGCTGGTGGCTTTCCATCAAGCCTCAGTAAATTCACCAAAAGCACTCACAAAACCATCCCCACAAGGGTCTCGTGCCAATCACAGGACTCCACAACCTCCATGTCTCCCCTGTAACTTATCTGCTCTACATATTGGCCAATCCTAATAAAAATTAATAATACTCCATTCTATTCTGGAGAAGCAGCCAATCCCTGCCCATAAATTCCCATGCTGTGAGGAGAAGACTTCACACTTCTGACTTATTTCTCCCTATGGCTTCTTTAGGCAGCATCTTTCAAGTTTCCGTTCGGTCCTAAGGTGAACAACACATTTATTACAGAGATCATTATCTGGATGGAATGAACATTACAGTGTGTCTGACCACAGGCCTCGACTAAACTTAGAAAGGTGCTTTTTTGTCCCAACAGAGACCATTTCAAAGTTGCCATAAATGTTGCGAGTAGTAGGGTAGTGGCGGTCTTGGTGCACAGTCCATTGTTGCCATATGTATCCAAGATGATGGCCTGTAGACATGGCAACAGAGCATGACATCATCCCAGATGGCGCCCGTGACGTCAGCTGATGACATGTGTACTGTTAACCAATATTGCGTCCTTTGGCAGTAAAGTGCCATGCCCCCTGCAATGCGCCTGGTGGGAAGTTTGAATTCTGGTGGTAAATTGAATTATGTGCTTCTATGGGTCACCTGGCAGTCCTCCGCCCCCCCTCCCCCTTTTCCGAATTTTTGCATGATGGTATGTCACCCTCTTGGAAAATTTGTGGGATAATTTGTAATTTGAATTTTGGAGGGAATTTTGCTCTAAGAGAGCTTAATCCTGCAGCTGAGGGGAATTAGTATGTTGTTGCCTCCACTAGATACTGCTCATGATGTCATTCAATTCGAATATAATTTGTTTAAATTTGTTTAAATGTGCCGATATTTGTTTAAATTTATTATTTACCTACGGCAGTAGTGACTCAGTGTGGTGTTTCCAGTACAACAGGATGAGATAACAGTACTTGTTGAGCTGTCAGTATGGAAGGAGCATGTGTTCAATTAGTGAGATGTTGGTGCAAGACGGGGGAGTTTTAATAGCGGTATTACATGGACTCATTAAGCAGAGGAGTGCATCCACAGCTCACTGCGTGAAGAATGGAAGTGAGCATTAATGTCTGAACATATGAAGAGGAAGAACACAGTCCTCCAAATAAACGATTTGCATCGAGGTGAATTTAGGACGCATTACACAATGCATGGAAACATCCGTCTCTGTTGGAAATGTCTGTCGTTTCTAAAACCCACATATAAGCTCCCACCCCTCAAGAGACAACTGCCTCTGACCCAGCAGACCAAAGAACTGAGCCAGATCCCAAGTTCATCGCCAGAGGGCGCCATGATAGGTCACATGATCGTGAAGTTCAGCCAATATGAGCACAGCATCATGATCATGTACACAGCACGCAGACATGCAAACTACTTGTAGATCACCGAAATAACGCATGTGTAACGCTTTGCAAATACGCTCACAGTGCTTCAACACCCTAAAATAATGAAGTGCACAAACACTCAGTGCATGTAAAACACGCAACATATCAGCGGCTTGAACCCTGATTCTACTGGATAGAAAGCCCAAATGCACACATGGAAATTGTCCAGATGCGGGAGAAGAAGGTTAGGTTAGAGTACTTTACTTATTTTGGTCGGGAAACTGACGCCAATATCGATCCTAATTACGTAATTAATCACAAAGATCGGCCCTAAGTACACAATTATATGCATAGCACTGCACAAGGATGGCATAAAATCGCAATACAACACAAAAACTGGCGATACCATACAACTGGTCTTATCCTGCTGGGAAAAAATTCGCAATAACACTCGAAAATTATTGAAATTACGATCCTATTCCCAGTTAGTCCAGAAACAAAACAATTAAGTACAAAAATAACCCCACTCCCTACACCTCAGTATCATTATACTCAGTAATAGCACACTCATACCAATACAAAATTAATTAAATGCCACGAAAAAAAGTAACAGATCTTACTGCCCAAATACACTAACTCTTACTCTGGCAACAAAATATACTATTCCCACACAAAACATCTACAATGGCCTGTGATGAGGCATACGCAAAAGCACAAAAAAAAACAACAATGGAAACGTCCAACACACAAAACAAAACTGGCTAAAGCTCACCACATTTGTATTTCAGGCAGTGGGCTCGAATGTCGTACATTACAGACGACGTCTGCTATTCTAACACCAAACGTAGCGGCAACTTCTGACATCGAATGTAACAGCAACATCAAATGTAGTGGAAAGAGATAGAAGGTACCGTATTAAGACTCACCCAAGTTTTCCTAGTGATTTATTGTTTCTAACTACAGTGTCGCCATTTCTCTCAGTCTGTGCCACCGGGCCCTGATCTGGCGTCCGAATTTGCAGCCCTCGCCTCAGGACGTCCCTGGCATGTGTTGGGAGCCAACAAAACTGCCCGCAGTAGTGAGTCGTGGCGTGGCCCGCCGCTGGCTGGCTGCGGACCCTGCATTGACCAGCGACCTGCCAGGGAGTGGAAAGCTGACCCTCCACCTGCTGCTGTGTGTAGCCGGTGGTGTTACACACACCGCCGTCCAGGAGCGCTGCCACACTTGAATGCTTTTTTAGTGATCCTGCACCTATTAACATGTGGCTGTGCACCTCTGTTTTGCTAAATGCGCCGCTCCTTGTCATGTTTTCATAACACTTAGGTTGGCCAGTGGGTCCTTTTCCCTGTGATTTGCGCCATGCAAACTGCTGCATGTGCTATTTCCAGTGGTTCTGTGCCCCTGTGTCATCTATTTTACTTCGAAACTGCTGGTCAGTGTAAACAGACCTGTGCCTGGCTGTAACTTGCACACGCAGAAATATTGCACCAAAACTGACTTTTCCTATCCCAAACCGTAGTTCTGCTACACTATTCCCCCCTTCGGAAAGACCCTATCCCTGGGTCGACCTTTAACTAACTCTTAACTTGTTTGGGTCAACCTCTGTGACATATTTACTTACTTACAGAAAACTTAAACGTGGTCTAGTGCCCCTTGAAACACATCACACGAAACAAGACGTAAGAATCCCTTACTCAACTACCACTGCTCGATCAACCCTGTACCTACTCGTCTCACGCCCTCAGTATCCAATCCACTGGGACTTGCACTACCCTTTTTTCCCTCTTGGAATTGGCTCTCTGCCTGACCAGAATTAAAACAACACATAACAAATTACGGCTGCGAAGACACTTGGCACAAAGGTGCTCAAAATGATCGTTATTTGCCACTGCCTTTCCGTATACCGAGCGACATGTTGCACAAGCTGTTCGGCTGATATGCGCCCCTCTTGCTCTAAAATGAACTTGTTTACGAATCTCAGCAGACCTGGCCCCAGAATTTGATTTAAAAAGATCAGATTCTGTCGTGGAAAAACTGTAAAGTTGCTTCTGGGCAGTACAGCTGTGGCTGTGTAACATTCTACTGTGTGACTCCTGAAATTTACGCTGGTAGATGGAAAGTTGGTCCTATTATGTTACACTTAGTTCCATTGACTAAAATTCCGCTCTCTTCGAGCTGTGTACGTTTCGCTTCGGCAAATACTCCCTGTTCGGAACAACTTGTTACTACTACTAAATTATAGTAGCTGGAGAGGTTCCAATGCATCCCGACCTGTTTATGTTTCTAGCTCAATTTTGGCTCCATCAAGTCCCTTGGACAGTCTATTTTCTTTCCTCCATCCTTCAAATAGATTGCTGTACCTAGCAGGCTCACAATACTCGAAAACACAAACAACATATGAAAATTCAATACCTAATTAATCTACGCAAACCCAATGATACATATCAAGAAAACAATAAAAAGCTACAAATACTCTACTACTTTCTGGATCGCAAAAGCATACAGTACTTCATGCTGTACTCTATCTCCCATTTTTTCCTTAAATGGCCACAACCGTCCAATAAGAGGGGATGTGGTTTCAACAACTTGGTATGGCCCTTGATACCTCGTGAGGAACTTCTGCATTTTCCCCTTTTGTGTATAGGGGCTGGGCAGCATTACCCGTTGCCCCCCTCTGCACTGTGGTAAACTTCCTTTCCACTTAACTGTGTCTTATTGCCTCTTCAAAGCCTTCGTATTCGCCTTTTGTAACCGTTTCCTAACATCAAGAATTGTTCTCGCGAATTGATGTACAGATTTACTGTACCTTGCTTAATTAAAAGGAAAAGGCACTAATATTAATGAATAAATGCAATAATATTAGTAGCTGTGTGACCGGTTACGAAGTCTCGTAACCAGTTGGCCCTGACTGGTATTAGCACGCAATCTGACTGCAAAAATTAAATATAAAGAATGACAAGGAATTTCCATTAACACAATTGATTAATTACGTCCCCTGCAACTATAAAGCTACGAAACAACGAAGCACAAGTGTAACTGTTCTGTGTGTGGTAGTGTGACTCATTGTACATGTATCTGGCTCGGTTCTTTCTCAATACCCCAAAATATTTTAAACACCATTTACAATGAACTAATTGAAAAACCTGAAATACTATAACTGCACATAGAAACCAGAATTACAAGTCTAATAAATGAACACGAGCCAGATGCTTTGCTGACTGTACCTGTGAGCAAGAGGGATTGTCATTAAAGAAAACTGTAATACCATTGTACCTCGTTATATGTTGACGAAAATATTCCGTTACACCAGCATCATAAATGAAAAGCCCATCTCCTTTGTCAAATACATTCTGACAATTGCAACTTCTTCCATCTATACATTACACCAACCGAACAGCGTCTACTCTCTCGCCCAACAGAACAACAACTGCCCTCGACATCCTCTGAACTACTACTGGCCAGTGGCGGAATAATAATCTTTGGCGTAATCTCTGGCGCTGTGACTCAGTGTAGCCACCTTTCGTATGCCCCTCCTCCAAGGGCTAGAATTTTCCGGTATTTTTTCCAGCATTGGTGGTGAAAATACCACCAAATTCGTCCAAAAAACACAGACAAAAATAAAAGAGGATATTAATAAGGAAATATCAGATAACTAAATAAATTTAGGCTTTGCACTGACCCTTAAATAACCTGATATATAAAAATACAACAAGGAATACAAATGCTTGCACACATGTGATTTTACATAAAAGTTTACGCAAGTATCACTTCTCAGAGTAGTTAAACAGTTCAATAAATGGCACCGGCAATGACGAATAGGTGCAGATAAGAGTCTCATAACATTTCATAAACAGTAAATACACAATAAATCAGTTTACACAAATATTCACATAAAATCTTTTCAATAGTTTAATAAACAAGTAGCGATCCTCAGAGTAGTTGACAGTTCCAACAGTAGCACCCAGCAATGGTCAACAGATGCAAATAGCAGTCCCATAATATTTCATCAGCAGTGTTTGAACAGTTCCAACAGTGGCACCCAGCAATGGTGAGCAGGTGAAGGCAGGAATGAGTGACATCACATCAATAGTAGCAGTTCCAGCAGTGGCACCCAGCAATGGCGAGCAGGTGCGGGTTGCAACAAGTGACATCTCATCAGTGGTTGAGCAGTTCCAACAGTGGCACATACCAATGTTGAACAGGTGCAGACAGCAACAGTTACATCATCTCAGTAGCAGCAGTTCCATGAGTGGCACTCAGCAAAGGCGAGCAGGTGCAGGCAGGAATGAGTGACATCACATCAATAGTAGCAGTTCCAACACCCAGCAATGTAGAACAAGTGCAGGTAACAGTCCATAATAGTCACCAGCAATAATTAAACAGTCCACCACATTTCATCAGCAGAAATTAAACATTTCACCACATTTCATCAGCAGAAATTAAACAGTTCATCACATTTGGTCAGCAGAAATTAAACAGTCCATCACATTTCATCAGCACAAATTAAACAGTTCATGATGACTGGGTGTTGTGTGCTGTTCTTAGGTTAGTTAGGTTTGAGTAGTTCTAAGTTCTAGGGGACTGATGACCATCGATGTTAAGTCCCATAGTACTCAGAGCCATTTTTTTTTAATTAAACAGTTCAAAACATTTCGTCAGCAGAAATTAAACAGTTCATCACATTTCGTCAGTAGAAATTAACAGTTCATAAGATTTCGTCAGCAGAAATTAAACAATTCATCACATTTCGTCAGCAGAAATTAAACAGTTCATCATATTTCGACAGAAGAAATTAAACAGTTCATCGCATTTCATCAGCAGAAATTAAACATTTCCAAGTGGCACCAACAACGATAACAGGTGTAAGCACGAACAACAGTTTGAATGCACACACAATTGCTTTTACAAAATTATTATCAGTGCTCTTACACTAAACACACAAATTATGATAAACACACAAATGATATCAGATAATTACCATATTAACTATCACAAATACACAAACTTCAGTAAACCCATAATATTTATATGTGTCAGTGCAAGCCAGAACAAATAAATAAAATAATAGTTAGGAGGTAGGTTCGTACCATCTATTTGGGATTAGGAAAGAAAAACACCAAACACACTCACTCATCATTCATCCACATACTAAGTACTACTGTGTTATTGAATAGTGTTAAATGTGTAAATGCAATTTCTGTCAAAATTTAATGTTTAACACGTGTATCAATTAGTAGTGGCAGCAGTGTATAATAGTCAATACTAGTTAGTCAACGTCATAGTCATCATGTCAAGACCAAAGTTTGCCAAGCCACATCAAAATATACGGTTGCTGAACAGCTGTCAGTTTGCCAACACACGCAAATACTTCTTGCCCTAAAAAAAAGTAAGTACTGTTTATTGGTTTAACAACGTGTGTGTGTAGACAATCTTCCTTCCACTGGAGTGTTCTAGTCTGCCATCTTCATCCTTCTTGTTCTATATAAACCAACAATATATATACGATTCTCACTTAACTTACCTCTTATCCACCAAAACTCCAATAATCATCAGCATCACGCAATTTCAATACTACAATAAAACCTCTTCAATACGTCGATACATTTAAACCTTATCACCAATATCATTTCATTTCCATAACAACTCTTTCCTCTAGTCAGTCTCCTTGAACAAGTACAGATAAAATCCGCTACAGTTGCAGGTTCGAATCCTGCTTCGGGCATGGATGTGTGTGATGTCCTTAGGTTAGTTAGGTTTAAGTAGTTATAAGTTCTATGGGACTTATGACCTTAGAAGTTAAGTCTTATAGTGCTCAGAGCCATTTGAACCATTTTAAACAGATAAAATCCTTGTGCAAACTTCAATTCATCATCTCATACAATCCAAAGACACAATGTCCACACACAACCTCTGTGTAATCGATCTGAGCCAAATCTTCTACTCATTATAAACTATAAAATACATTTTGGTTACATTGTCCATCATAAAGTAAAAGAAAGCATACATTACCTCTGACAGCCGTCAGTTAGAGTAACTTTTAGTAAATGTGCGCAAGTACACAGTGCCAATCATCACATAAGAATCTGAATGAATAAATTGTAATATTTCACAGTGTCTACACCACCTCAAGAATCATGTCAAAAGAGAAGCAAACATGTCAAATATTTCTTTGTGTAAAGTGTCACTTGTTATTTCAATTGCTCACGAAGAATGCATTGTAATAAATGTCAATGGTCTAAAGCTAGTGTTGGTATTTCATGTCGTCAGCTTCCTTTCTATAATAATGAATTTATACAGCTTCCATGAAACCTCCACTTCATGTGACTTCAATGAAGTTTCTTGTACCCATGTAGTTCGTAGTATTGTAGCAGTTCATTATCTTATCTTAAAATGTAAAGCACTGAGCGCAAGCAAAACATGCAATAACGAGTAAACATACCGGTAGAGTTCAGAATGTCAACAAGTGGATGCAGCACAATCCCTACAACGAGGCTCTGCCAAGTGAACAATCTATAATTATTACCATAGTGTAACCTAAACTCTATGTTCATACACAGTATATAAGCATTTCTATATACTAAATTAAACAGTAGTTATGAGAACAAAATATTAAATGTGTAAATATGCAATCCATACACAAAGCTCCAAGTATATATCTTACATAACAAATTAGTCATTAGCTTCAAATCAGCATAAGCTAATAAATGTTCATATGTAATCGCAATAAGTAAACATGAAGGCACAGGCAGATAAATCACAAAGTATAACTTACATACATAACCATATCAAGACAACTAATCAGATGACAAATATAATTTAAATAAATAGGAACAGCAGGCACATAATGAAAAACATGACATCAGTGAAAAAGCATAGTAGTCAAGCGGTGCATAATATACACAAGTAACAACCCTCTTCATTAATAAAAGATTGTCAAAATCAACAAATGTACCCAAGCATGTCGCTTCACAAGTAAATTCATAGAGCATAAAATTTAACACAAAGTATAAATCACGTAATCGCGAGCAGCAAATTACATCTAAAGTACATCCTAAGTAGAAATATGTTACCTGAAAAATAAAGTCAATTAATAGTTACCTTTTTAGTTTATTACTTTCTTTCTCGAAATTACATTCTTCCTGAAATTTTCTCTATAGCAAGTCTTCTTAATGTCAGACACACAAAGAATTTACCTGTCTTCTCAAAGATTTTATACATCTGTATCCAGGAAAAGCGGAACGTTAATAACATAATTTATCAAGTCACTATAGCTTTATACTGAATTTAACCAGAGAAATTAGACGGTGTACTTGTCTACCGCTGTCAGTGCATTTGCAATGAGCGCTCGATCAGCTGTAGGGAAGCATGACGTAGGAAGTAATTGTTTGCGGTCAACGGCTCCCTTGTGCTGCGCGCGGACTGACTGTCGCTTTGTGTATGTGCTGCCACTAAAACACGGCACGGTATCCCTGTGTTGTCTGCGTGTTAACGTGTGACTGTTAATTTTCTCAAAAGTATGTCATTGCACAAAAATTTTAACATTGTATATATGATGTATTCCCTTAGAGCGCCGTGATTTAAGAGTTTCTACCTCAACAGTATTATCACGAATAATTTTGCGAACTCTATATGGACCCTTATAAAACAGAAAAAATTTTCGTCACAAGCCTTTTCCTTTGTGAGACAAACGATGAGACTCAGTTAACACGTTTTGACGATCTGAAAAAGTTTTTAAACGACCAGGACTTCTAGCTGATTTCTCTCTTCTAGCAGCAGCAGATGCAATATTTTGTAGAGCCAGGTTGACAACTTCAGAATGCCGCTGTTTCCGTGTAGGTGGAAAAAGAACTATTTCAGAAATACGATTTGTCGGTGTTTTATTTTTTAATATCAGTGTAGGTGGTAAAGAAGTTGAATCATTAGGGGGTTCGTTCAGAATGTTTTGAAAAATGTGAAGATACTGATCCCACGTTCTGTGATTATGATGACAATAAAGACGACACAATTTATTAATTTCCTTCATCCATCCCTCTGACGTGTTAGATTGAGGGTGAAAAAGTGAAATGAAAATTGGTTTAATCTTACGACGCCGTAGAGTACGAAGCCAAATTTTAGAGCGAAACTGTGATCCATTATCTGATATAACTTTCTCAACACGACCCACTTCTTTAAGAAAATGTTTGATGACAGCATTAGATACTGAACGAGCTGTTGCTTTGCGTAAAGGTGTAAAAACATATATTTTGATGTCAATTCCACTACTACCGTAATGTACGCAAAACCAATAGTAGAACGAAGCACTGGATCGAACAAATCGGCTGCAGCCATCTCCTTTAATCTCGCTGGAATGATAGGAAACAACGGTGCTCTGTGAGAAATAGCTGGCGGCTTAACCTTTTGACATAATTTGGATGTAGCAAGAACAAATCGAATACGTTTTTCCATATTACTGAAGTAGCAATTTTCTGGGACCAAAGTGTGCATAGCTGAAAAGTCCATACCAAATCAATTTATTAACCCACTCATCAGGAATGCAAACTAACCAAACAGAGCTGTCAACCGATTTTCGTTTAAAAGAATGTCATTTTGAACTAAATAATACTGTCTAATCGCTACGCTTTCCTTTCTCCTCCGCTTCTCCTTAATGTCCTTCCAGACTGGATCCTTGTTTTGCTCCTTAGCGATGTCCTGGAGCGAAGACGAAATGAAATTTTCAAACGCAACACCTTGAATATACACCAAACAATAATTTTTTTCTTTGCAGTCTTCCTCAGCACTTTGTTTCAAACCCATAGATGCACGTGATAAAGCATCAGCAATAATATTAGAAGAACCCTGGATGTAAGCAACACTAAAATCTAATTCCTGTAGATACAGTGGCCATCGTGACAATCTTCCATGTGTTAATATTGTTGACATAAGAAAATCCAGAGCTCGATGATCGGTGTAAACCTTAGTATGAATGCCATACAAAAAGATGCGAAATTTTGTGAAAGCCCAAACAACAGCCAAAGCTTCAAGTTCTGTGTTCGAATAATTCTTTTCTTATTTAGAGAGAACACGACTTCCAAATGCAATAGTTTTCAGTACTACAACGCCGTTTTCTTCTATCTCTTGAAATAAGTGTACACCTAGGCCTTTGTATGATGAGTCCGTCGCCAAACAAAAATATTTAGATAAATCCGGGTGTGAAAAAAGTGGAGCAGCAACTAAAGCATCACGACGTTGTTCAAATTCTAATTGAGCTTCCTCATCCCAACACCAATTAGAATTCTGTCCAGAAAGTTCACTTAAACGAGGTGTGGCCAAATTGCCCAATCTAACAAAGCGTCTAAGAAAATTACAGAAACCAAGGAAATTACGACAATCACGTTTAGTAGCAGGAACAGCATAATTACGAATACCGTCTAGTTTCTCTGGATCAGGAGGATTATCTTCTGTAGAAATAATATGACTAAGAAATTTCTCCTGAGAACGACCTAATTCAGATTTTTTCAAGTTCACTGTAATGCCAACTCCTGCAAAAATACGTAATAATGATTCCAAAATTCTGTTATGCTCACTCCAAGAACGCTTAGCAATAAGAATATCGTCAACAAATGAAGTAATATTGTTACGTAGATAAACAGGTAAAATTTCATTTAAATCACGAATGAATGCTGCTGAAGATACAACAAGTCCAAACGGTAATATCCGAAATTGATAACAGTTACCAAAGGCTAAAAAACAGTGTATTTTCTAGTATCTATTGTCGTTGTCATGAATGAACACATTGTCATCATAATACTCAGCGAAAACATCAGAAGTAAGAAACCCTAAACAATTTGTGTCTGATTCAGATTTCGTTACATCCTCGAAAAATTTCAAACATCTCGGCATTCCGGCAACAGTCAAGTTCAGACTTCCTTCCTTAAAGTTTAAAATTGTTTTTTATGTGTTAAGAAACTCCATACCTAGTATAATTTGTGTACTGAGTAATGGAACAATAATAAAGTTAGCAGAAAATTCATATCCTTGACAAATGATATTTAAGTTTGTCTGTTGTTTGACATCCACACTTTTTCCAGAAATAGCTCCTCGAATTGTGGTTTTAGAAACAGGTAACACAGGACAAGCAGTATTTCTTACACCTATACGAAAAACTGATTCACTAATATCATTCAATCGGCTTCCAGAATCTAAAACTGCAGTGAACTTGCTCTTACTCACACATACTTCAATAACAAGATGTAAAAATGCGTCTGCATTATTTTCCTTTTCGTCTAGCAAAATATCTCTCATGTCTTCCAAGCGTACGTAGTGTTCAGTCGTAGTGTCATTACTTTCTGAACCGTCTATATTGCTGCCAGAGGCCGAAGCTACAAGTCGCTGTCGATTGTTTGCGTCACGTCTTTGATTATTCGCGTCACCCCGTGGATCAATTTCTACGATTTGCACTTGTCTTTCTGAATTTCTGTCACGTGGAGGATGCCAAATCGGTCCCTCCTGTCTGTTAGATGTAATTTTTTTTTGTGTCTGTTATTAAAATTTCTATTTTCCTGTCTATCTGCATGACTACTTCTTTTGTAATTTCGACTATCACTTCTGAAATTATTGTTAGGTCTACTGCCCTGGTTATTTCTGTAGTAAGAATTTCTATTATTGTATGAATAATTTCTGTCTTCATGATACCGATTACTGTTTCCGTATGATTGATCATTCGGGTAAGAATCTCTGTTGTTATAATTGTCTGTGTAACTTCTGTTAGAACGTCTGTTATTGTCATAAGGCTGGTATCTATTGTCCTGTCCGTTTCGTCTGTCAGTTTCAAAACTACCGCTAAAACGTCCGTTCCGATCATTATCTCTTTTCTCTGAAAATCTATTGTGATTACTGTTACTGAAAAAATTACAAGAAGTTCCGTCGTCGTTGTCATACTCAAGTTCTTGTAGCAAAGTCTTAGGAGTTTCAATGTCGTCTTTACATCTTCCAGCTAAAGCAATGTGTCTTATCGATTATGGCAGCTTAGTTAAACAATTGTGAATTAATTCAGTCGGGCTATAATGGTTTAAAGGAATTGATTCTTTCGAATCATGTCTTCAAAGTATTCTGCCGGCGTGCGAAACTCAGACTGTTTAACATTACGCTGCTTCATAAGACTATGTTTGACTCTGTCTTGCGTGTTTCGGACGAATATGCCGATAGAAATGCATCACAAAAATCATTTAAATTATTACAATCTCTAATAAGTGCGTGCATGCGCGTCGCTGGTTCGTTTCCTAAATATCCGCACATAAATTTCAGTTTGTGACTTAGTGGCCAATTTGGCGGAAGTGCGTACATAAATTGATCTAACCATGAACATGGATGTATGTCATTATTAGAATTGCGAAAGAATTTAAATTTCCGAACAGTTAAAAAGTGTTTATACTCAAAGTTTTCACTTTGTGGTAACAAAGACCTACCGCGACTGTCCCTGTCCGAATGTCGATTATTGTCAAGTTCGCGCGCCTGGAGATCTCTTGTTGATCTCGTAAATTAAAATAATTATTTTCTTCAAAACCCCCGCTATCGGTGATTCTAAATTTTTTCTACTGTCTTTTCCAACGATTTCACTTTCAATTTGTTTAATTTGCTTTCGTAAAGCCTCAAATTTAACGCGTTCATTAAATTTTCCCTGATTTTCAACATGTTTATTTATATTCTGGTACTGTTGCGTTTCTGCAAATGGCAATGGAACTGTATCATCTGAATCTCTGTTCCCGTTTAAACTATGACTTGCCAATTTATCTGAAATCTCCTCAACTTTTTCCGATAAGCCACCTATTTCATCTTTCTGTTTATTAACGTCTTCCGGAAGTGTCCCGACTCGGGTTTCAGTATTGACACATTTAGTAGTTAACTGTCATTTGGTACGGATTACTCGATTGTTTCAAATATTTCTTCCTTATCGTGTGCACGTCGTAAACTTAACTCTGAAAATTTCTGTATTATCACGCGATCTCTTTCTTCCTGTTCTCTATTCTGATCCTTTTGCCTAATTTGTATTGAAGTTAATCTATTATTGTGAGCTTTCAAAATCTGTTGTACTTCTTCTCTACTTTCTTTCTTTAATTCATCTTTCATGTTTTTAAAACATGTCCCTATTCATGAATCTAACCGTGTTTCGATTGTTCCCATATCAGTTTTAATTGTTCCTATTTGTGATCGCAAATTTAATATTGCACTCATCAGCTGCTCCACATCAACTGGTTCGAAATTCTTTTCGCCCCTAACATTTCCCGTAAAACTAACTTCCATCGTCATAGCTATAAAGCTACACTCCTGGAAATTGAAATAAGAACACCGTGAATTCATTGTCCCAGGAAGGGGAAACTTTATTGACACATTCCTGGGGTGAGATACATCACATGATCACACTGACAGAACCACAGGCACATAGACACAGGCAACAGAGCATGCACAATGTCGGCACTAGTACAGTGTATATCCACCTTTCGCAGCAGTGCAGGCTGCTATTCTCCCATGCAGACGATCGTAGAGATGCTGGATGTAGTCCTGTGGAACGGCTTGCCATGCCATTTCCACCTGGTGCCTCAGTTGGACCAGCGTTCGTGCTGGACGTGCAGACCACGTCAGACGCCGCTTCATCCAGTCCCAAACATGCTCAATGGGGGACAGATCCGGAGACCTTGCTGGCCAGGGTAGTTGACTTACACCTTCTAGAGCACGTTGGGTGGCACGGGATACATGCGGACGTGCATTGTCCTGTTGGAACAGCAAGTTCCCTTGCCGGTCTAGGAATGGTAGAACGATGGGTTCGATGACGGTTTGGATGTACCGTGCACTATTCAGTGTCCCCTCGACGATCACCAGCGGTGTACGGCCAGTGTAGGAGATCGCTCCCCACACCATGATGCCGGGTGTTGGCCCTGTGTGCCTCGGTCATATGCAGTCCTGATTGTGGCGCTCACCTGCACGGCGCCGAACACGCATACGACCATCATTGGCACCAAGGCAGAAGCGACTCTCATCGCTGAAGACGACACGTCTCCATTCGTCCCTCCATTCACGCCTGTCGCGACACCACTGGAGGCGGGCTGCACGATGTTGGGGCGTGAGCGGAAGACGGCCTAACGGTGTGCGGGACCGTAGCCCAGCTTCATGGAGACGGTTGCGAATGGTCCTCGCCGATACCCCAGGAGCAACAGTGTCCCTAATTTGCTGGGAAGTGGCGGTGCGGTCCCCTACGGCACTGCGTAGGATCCTACGGTCTTGGCGTGCATCCGTGCGTCGCTGCGGTCCGGTCCCAGGTCGACGGGCACGTGCACCTTCCGCCGACCACTGGCGACAACATCGATGTACTGTGGAGACCTCACGCCCTACGTGTTGAGCAATTCGGCGGTACGTCCACCCGGCCTCCCGCATGCCCACTATACGCCCTCGCTCAAAGTCCATCAACTGCACATACGGTTCACGTCCACGCTGTCGCGGCATGCTACCAGTGTTAAAGACTGCGATGGAGCTCCGTATGCCACGGCAAACTGGCTGACACTGACGGCGGCGGTGCACAAATGCTGTGCAGCTAGCGCCATTCGACGGCCAACACCGCGGTTCCTGGTGTGTCCGCTGTGCCGTGCGTGTGATCATTGTTTGTACAGCCCTCTCGCAGTGTCCAGAGCAAGTATGGTGGGTCTGACACACCGGTGTCAATGTGTTTTTTTTTCCATTTCCAGGAGTGTATCTGTGTTCGATACAATTCCATAATCTTCTATAGCTCAAATTTTTGGATTGTGAAAAATTCTGAACTGGTCCCAGACTATTTTCCAGACTTATTAAATTGTTTTTTACTTCATTATTCACCATACTGTTCTCCAGTGTTGGCGAGTTCGCCATGTTAACAATTTCATTATTCTGACTACCCATCATTCTTGCCATTTTCATCGATCGTATAATTATTTACAAAACATACAAAACTCGTCACTATACGAAAATTACACACAATATAACACTTTATCACCAACAATACCATTGACACGAAATGCTTCCCGACAAACACTATTAACGAACAATTAAAACCTTCACAATTGCACAAAATTGTCAAACCTGTATATGACACATCAAAAATTAAATTCTACAAAAATACCATCAGAAAAATTACAAGACAACTACAAATGTACAATTACAAAATCTACACACGCAATATAGACTACATTTACTAAGCTACAAATTACTATAACAATACTACCGTCTACTATATTTACCATCAAAAGAATTCCAAGGGACGATCCTGGCAGGGTCGCCACGTGCATGGGGACTTAATTAAAAGGAAAAGGTACTAATATTAATGAAGAAATGCAATAATTTTAGTAGCTGTGTGACCGGTTACGAAGTCTCGTAACCGGTTGGCCCTGACTGGTATTAGCACACAATCTGACTGCATAAATTAAAAATAAAGAATGACAAGGAATTTCCATTAACACAATTGATTAATTAAGTCCCCTGCAACTATAATGCTATGAAACAACAAAGCACATGTGTAACTGTTCTGTGTGTGGTAGTGTGACTCAACGTACATGTATCTGGCTCTGTTCTTTCTCAATATGCCAAAATATTTTAATCACCATTTACAATGAACTAACTGAAAATCCAGAAATACTATAATTGCACATAGGAACCAGAATTACAAGTCTAATAAATGAACATGAGCCAGATGCTTTGTTGACTGCACCTGTGAGCAAGAGGGATTGTCATTAAAGAAAACTGTAATATCTTTTTACCTCATTATATATTGACGAAAATTTTCCAGTACACCAGCATCATAAATCAAAGGCCCAAATCCTTTCTCAGATATATTCTGACAATTGCATCGTCTTCCATCTATACATTACACCAACCGATCAGCGTCTACTCCCTCGCCCAACAAAACAACAACTGCCCTCAACATCCTCTGAACTACTACTAGCCAGTGGAGCCGGCAGAATAATAATCTTTGGCGCAATCTCTGGCGCTGTGACTCAGTGTAGCCACCTTTCAACCTTCCTTTCTGTAACCTCACCAAATCAGATGGTAATGGCATTATTCGCCCGTACACTATGTCGTATGGAGACAAACTGGTATTTGTATGGATTTTTGCATTATATGCACGTACAATATGCTTCAAATACTCGTCCCAGTGATGTTGATGAGAATTCACATAAAAACTCAGCATTTTCCTTATAGTTCTCTCTACCCATTCTGTCCTTCCATTGGCCTGTGGATGCAATGTACTCATCCTCAACTTCTTTAGGTTCAACAATTTACACAGTTCCTTCATTAAATCCGACATAAAGTTGGTCCCTTGGTCAGTAATTACTGTCTTCAGCACACCAAACTTCAACATCCAATTATTTACTATCTGTTACGTGACCATTTCTGTCTGTTGATTTGGCATAGCCAGCATCTCCACATACCTCGGAAAATGGTCGATTATTGTCAGAATAAATCTGTTCCCTGACGGTGCTCGCCTGAAAGGTCCTAAGACGTCAATCCCCAACATAGAAAATGGACATATCGCTTCCGGTAATCGTTGTAGCTGTATGTTTCCGGCTCAAATCTGCTCTCTGCGCACATGGTATAAAATTCTTGACATACTGATTCACATGTACTTTCCGACGTCTCCACCAATACCTCTCCGCCACTCTCCTATTCGTCGGCCTACACCCGCAATGACCAGATAACACGTAATCATGTGCTTCCTTTAAAACCTCATCTCCCAGTTTCTCTGGCGTTACTACCCCAGGCCCTAACTTAGTTTCCCTGCACAGAAGACTGTCGTACGTATAAAATTGTGGCTGTGTCCAATACAATTGACAATAATTGTCCACATCCTGTAATTCTTGCCATACCACTATGTCATAACCTATTACTTCTACTTTTGCCACCTTCCTACTTCATGCGCCTGTGCCTGCGCCTGCATTACAGTACTTCATCCCAGGCTTGTGCAGCACCTCGTAGTGGAACTTGAGAGGCACCCACATGCCTTGCTCATACTGTGGCATCAAGCAGTCAGACCTGCAAGATGAGTGGTCCGCCAAGCGAGTGGATTCATTCTTATTTATCGAGTAACATGAACTGTAGTACTCACACTTAAGTTACAAGATATCCTCCTATATGATTAATACGCAACGGAAACACACTTCCGACTATCAGTAATTTACAGAACTCTGACTGTACACTACGCACTGGCAATACCACATTTTCTTTCTTTTTTTTTTAATTTAACGGCTTTTGTCAACACGTGGCCACCGCACTGAATACGAATGGCGCACACATTATAAATTCGGGACATTATGACAAAATACAATTCGAAGGAAAAGTCCACCAATCTTTTTCTTTTCACTATCTTATTTATTCCGATAAATTCTCTAACCTAAACACACAAATTCTATAACCCACAACAATAACACATGAGAAATTCCGCCCAGTGGGCATGGCTTTACAATGGTGAATCTCTATATTATGGTCTCGTAATTATTTTAACGCTACAGTGCACTTTCTGAATAGGATGGTGGATCTTTTATTATACCTCACACTTCGACTCTCACAATCATCATCACTAAACTTTCCTCCAGACCGAGCGGTACCAAAGGAACAAGCATAACCCACTAATCTTTTGAAACTACCTCGCTACTCTCCCATGCAAACCACACATACCCAAATTACATGACATACACCTCACTACAACATGAAATACTACACAGAGAATAGTCACAACATTATCACTTTCAGCTTTCCCACTTCAATTAATATTTATCCCAGTTTCACACGACACTGCCCCACTTCATAATTCCACTTTCCTACTATGAACTCTGGAGATATATGCACGTCTTCCTGTGCAATGCAAGCCAAGTGGCGTTGCTGGATAGACGGCCGACTCACCTTGCTTCTCTCTCAGAGTTTGAATCTAGCGTCACACGGAATCATATCACGCAAAGTAATATTAAGAATGTATTCATCACACACGCGAGTCCTCAACTGATACCATGGACGAGTACTTCTCATTAACTTTTGTCTCATACACAGTTTGAGACTCACACAGTACTCACCACGTGGAAGTACTCGTCTCTAATTTCAACTCCTGCACACGCCATTTCATAAATATTTCAACTTATGGTACACACGCTATTTCTTAAATATTTCAACTTATTGTACACACGCTAGTAATTCAGCTTAACTTAAGCACACACAAGTATTTCAACTTATTGCTACACGTGGTTTCATTGTGACCGTTGGTCACTTCCGAAGATTACTACAGTCCCATTAATATTACCTGCCTGACATTTAATTCTCCCCACAAAAGTTCCTGAAATAGAGAAATTAATATTTCAAACTACTCTTAAATATCCCACATGCATACCATGTCTCCACTCTTTCGTCATTACGGAGCACAACTAAAACAGGTCTTAACAGCACAAGATCCAGCGGCAGAGTGCTGAAACATGGCCGTTCTTGAGGTTCTCTCCCACCTCTGTCGAAGTGGGGGAGCACCTTTCTACCACATTGGTCAGCCACATTTCAGGCGCTTAAAGCTCAGGCAAATTTCATCTCTTTGGTCCCACCAAAGGTGGCCAAAGGATCGACTCAAAGATGATCATATATTCACATTCACTCTCTGCGGTTAGCAGACGACCATACATTCATTCATTTCACAGATCTCACCAAACTGGATGTAGGGATTTACTTTGTGGGAGTGCACATGTGATCAATTAAATAAATAAATTGTCATTCTTTCCCACACTGGTATACGGCTTCGCTGTATTAATTGAAATTGAGTTATTTTACAAAAAATATGTGTTCTTCTGACAAAAATAATGAAGTATGTTGTACCTATTTTCAATTTCGGGCGGTACTGTACCCTTTCAAACTCACTAAGCCTCACAGGCCATCTATCGAATCTAGTGGATGGATCCTTCAACCCAAACAACCACTTCAACGCAGCATGATCTGTCACTACCCGAAATCTTCTCCCATATATATAACATTTAAAATACGTGATTCCATAGATTACGCTAAGCATCTCCCTCTCTCTGTTGTTGGGTTATTCCTCTCTGCTGCATTCAACTGCCTAGACATACAGGCTACAGGATGTTCTTTCCCATCAATTCCCTGACTAAGAACATACCCTAATGCTTGATTCGATGCATCACATGGTAGTATAAACTCCTTTTCAAAATCAGGAAACACAAGAACCGGACTTGATGTTAACACTTCTTTCAGTTTGTCAAACGCTTTCTTGCACTCTTCTGTCCACTCAAATTTCCCACCCTTCCATAACAATCGCATCAACGGCTGTGCTACATCTGCAAAACCCCTCACGAACTTTCGATAGAAATTGCAAATTCCGATGAATGACTGCACTTCCTTAACTGTTTCCTATTCCCAAAAATCCCTTACAACTTGTACCAACCTCAGATTTGTTCGCACTCCGTCCATACTGACAATATGACCCAAATATTTAATTCTGCGAAATGACACATCTCCAGGCTCAACGTGAAACGAGCTGCTCTTAACGTCATAAAGACTTCCCTTAACAGCTGTCTGTGTTGCTCCATACTACTCGAAACACTATAATGTCATCCTAATGGACAAGACACTGCCATCGTTTCAAACCCCTTAACACACTGTCTAGCAACCTCTGAAACTTTGCCGGAGCGTTTTTCAAACCGAACAGCAGTCAGATGTACCGATAATGGCCACCAGGAGTAGAGAATGCTGTTTTTGGACGATCCTCTGAAAACATCTCTAACTGATGGTAACCACTTGTCAAATCCATCGTAGAAAAGTATTGTCACTGTCCTAAGTGATTCTAAGTCTCCGATGTATTTGGAATGGGGTATGTGTCCGTTACTGCCTTATTATTGAGGTGTCAGTAGCCACAACTGAACCTGTTCTTAGTTCCATCCACAGATTTTTTAGGCACAACGACAATGCCCGCTCCCCAGCCACTATGACTATGCTCTATAATACCGTCCGCAAGCTGCTGATTGTTGAAATCCTCCACAATCGGCTGCAAATACCTCGGTATTCTGTATGCTTAACGGTAATCTTGTGCTTCATTCCCTGTTTCTATCCTATGTTGGACTAATGGAGTTGCTGGTAACGGCCCTTGCGTAAAAGATAAATCCTTAAATTCCCAAAATAATTCTTCCCTATGTTCTTTTTCTCCTCCTTTCAAATGCTTGATTTTGTCATGCAATGCAGTTCTATCGGCAGTTAGCGGCTGGTTGCTTCGCCTACCTTTCGAACACCAGTCTTTGTCATTTGACACATCCAGATTTGCTACTAGAACACCTTCTCTCAAATTTGCGTATACAGCGCTTAAATTATCCACGTTCACGGGAACTACTTGCCTACGGTTTCCCTCCTGTACGTGTACAACAATACGTTTCACAAAACAACCCAATTCAACCAAAACTTCATTATCCACCAATGGATCAATAACACATACCATACCCACTATTAGATTAGACTCCACACTTACCCAATGAGACTTCCTGGTGCCACCAGACACACACTCATGCGAATTAAGCCTTAATGCTAATTTACGCGTTTCAATTGATTTGTTCATTACGCTGAATGCCCCTCGCGACAGATCTGCATCGACAATAGTCTCCCCTAGCTGAAATAACATTCCATAAAGTTCCACAGATGGTTGTCCAAGGTCAATTTTGACATGATGTTGATGATAGAAATCTACTCCTAGGATCATGTCGTAGCCCTCACTTACCCATGGTACTTCCTCCGCGCATGTACCAAATCGGATTTTCCCTGTGCTAAAGTCAACTGTCACTGACCCCAAAGGTGCGACCTTATCCGCCACTCCACGCAACCTATACCGTGGTGGGTCTAACTTTCTTCTTCCCATTAAACTCTTAGTAGCTACTGACACTTGCGCCTCTGTTTGCAACCAAATCTTAAACCTCTTAGTTCCTATGAATGCTACCACTGAACATTCCACCTCCGTATACGTATTTGTAGCACTGAAATTAAACAGGAGCTCCCTTAGGTGGGACCTGGGCCCTCTCGGCCATTTAATTACTGTCCACCTCTACTAACTCCACTTCTCCATCCTCCATGCTGCTGATTTCCACCCCTTACTCTATTCCTCGATGACTGGGTACTTTGCTACTGCACAAGTCGTGTACGACCACTCTTATAACATTTAATACCCGCTGTAAACACTGCTTGTCTATCACGTACGCCTGTTGCCACACATATTTCCTCACCTTGAATTTCCAGCTGAATGGCCGAATACTAATATTTCGCAGTCCCTTCACACACTTTTCGCGATTTATGCGCTGGTAACCCCCTCAAAAATACATCAAGTGCCCTTCGCTCGGCCTCCTGCAACAGAACACCATTCGCTTCATCGCTCTGACCCAACTCGTAGGTGTACTCGTTAATTTCTCTTATTCCGTCCGCAAATTTTTCTACTGTGTCCCACTGTCTCTTCGTCATTTTCTTTAACCTCTCCCTAAAGTACCAAGCGCTAATCTGCTTCTTGTACCTATGTAAAAGCCTCTCCTTTAACTGCTTAAACTGTCCTCCCTACCTTAAGGCCTCAGAAAACCTTACATATATCTTTGCTTCACCCATTAATCTAATCTTGGCTACATGTAACAACTTTTCATCCGACCAACCATTCATCAGAGCTGAAGTTTCCAAGCCCTCCACAAACGAACGCACACCCTCAGATGCCTTGCCAGAAAATGGAATAATCAAACTCACGGCAGCTTGCTGCGACGTCCTAGGCCACAACGACAGATCCGATAAGGCTTCCCGCTGTCTTCTAGATGCTTATTCACTCTCCAACTACGTATTGTCCGCTGTCAACTGTGCTTCCTTTCCCCAAAAAATCCGTACCGCTCCTGGTTCCGACACACCTCACGTTCATGACTCTGCCATTGTGTTCCTTTCATTCCAAGTTAGTCCCGAAACAAAACAACTAAGTACAAAAATAACCCGACTCCCTACACCTCAGTATCATTATACTCAGTAACGCATACTCATACCAATACAAAATTAATTAAACGCCACGAGAAAAAGTAATAGATCTTACTGCCCAAACACACTAACACTTACTCTGACAACAAAAAGTACTATTCCCACACAAGAGATGCACAATGGTCTGCCATGAGGCATACGCAAAAGAACAAAAAAAAAGAAAAAGAAAACGTCCTACACACAAAAGAAAACTGGTTAATACTCACCACATCTTGTGACTGTATTTCTGGCAGTGGGCTCGAATGTCGTACTTTACAGACGACGTCTGCTATTCTGACACCAAATCTAGTGGCAACTCCTGACACCAATTGTAACAGCAACAACAAATGTAGTGGGAAGAGGTAGAAGGCACCGTATTAAGACTCGTACGAGCTTTCCAAATGATTTATTGGTTCCAACAACAGTGACGCCGTTCCTCTCAGTCTGTGTCACCAGGTCCCGCAATACTCAGGGCACCACTTAACTGTCTGCGAAACGGCTTGGCGCAGAATGGCTGCCTCAGTGACTGGTGCAGCGCTCCGCTGTGTGTTGGCCATGTACGGCTGCGGAATTGCATCGACGTCAGGATGCGCCGGCGGCTGACTCAGCGGCCTTCGCCTCTGCCGCCTCAGCACTGCCTGCTGCAAGGTGATCTGCAGGGCTCTCCCTCGCTGGCGTGGCTAAGAACTCGGCGACAAAGAGCGCCCTCGATCCGGCGTCCGAATCTGCAGGCTTCCGGCGTGTGTTTGGACTCAACAAGACTGCCCACAGTAGCGAGCCATAATGTGGTCCGCCGCTGGCTGTCTGCGAACCCCACATTTGCCTCAGAGGGTCGAACTAGTGACCCGCTGGGGATTGGAATTCTGGCACCCCATCTGCTGCTGTGTGTAGCAGGTGGTGTGACATGCCTCGCCAGCCAGGAGAGCTGCCACACTAGAATGCTTTGTTAGTGAACGGACACCTACTTGTATGTGGCTGTGTGCCTCTGTTTCGCTAAACACGCCACTCTGCGTCACGTACTCATAACACTTAGGTTGTCCGGTGGACACCTTCTGCCTGTGACTTGCGCAATGCAAACAGCTGCGTGTACTCTTCCTAGTGGTACTACACGCCTCTTGTCTGTATTTTACTTCGCAACTGCTGATGAGCGTAACTCATTGTAAACAGGCCCGCGCCTTGCTGTAACTCAGAAATATTGTACCAAAACTGACTTTTCCTATCCCATACAGTAGTTTCGCTACACTATTTACGTTATTAATCACAAAGACTGGGCCTAATTACACAACTATATGCTTAGCGCTACACAAGGACAGCAAATAAGCGCAATACGCTGCAAAAAATGACGATGCCATACAACTGGTGTTATCTTGATCATAAAAAATTTCGCAATTATCACTCGAAACCAGTGACAGACACACTTAAGCTGTGCCCTACACCTACGAGATGGTGGAAAAAAGGCAAGGGTGTAAGGTAGAATCCATATTCTTTTTGATGGGAAATACGTTCAGCAGACGACGCTGGTGTTGCACAGAGAGAAGTTTAAGAAGTGTGTTACCTGTAAGCTTATGGTATTTATCGCTGTTTGACGTCAGAGTTCGCTACAGTTGCCTGGTCGGAAACCATCCTGCAGGCCAGTTAACCGAAGGCAATACACGCTACGACAACCGATGCTAAAAATGAGACACAGTTCTAATTACACTTCGAAACTGTCACGAAAGAACTAGCACTCGTAATGAATAGGTCATAATGCAGCACATGTACTGGGGGAAATTCATAATCCTAAAAGACTGCCGAGTGCAAAGGGGTTGGTAGTTGAGCGTGCGCTCTTCTCGATGTACAATCACAAAAAGCCGAAAAGCAAAGCCTTCTCACTGCCCCTCACACCTCCACCTCCCCTTCTGCCCCTCTACGGTGCACCGTCGAGCGTCTGTGTCCCCGATAACACTCTCCATGGCAGTTGTACGCACTCGTCTTTCCACCAACTGACCACCGTCTAAAGACGACGCTCCTACGCCAGCACAATAGCATGTATTGTCAACTAAACAATAGGAGGTAAAATGATGACCATCTCAAGTGCAACTTGTTCGTCTAAAATATACCGACAGAGCCCCGACACGCCGCCCTCCCAGACAGAGAGCAGCTGTGTCCAGCGACCACCACAGCAGAGACGTATCCCCACCTCTATCCCACAGCAGCCCGCCGTTTGGCGATGAGAAACATTGCGTCTGTGTTTTACTTCTACTAGTCTGTGGTGTGGAAGCTGTATAGCTTATGCCATGTGATGTTCAGTTTTCCGTGAGAGCCAGGATAGAAACGTGTTAATGTCGGTTTAGCAGCAGATGACGTGGCTCTCTAAGTCATGGTAGATAAAGTGTATGGTGGTGTACACTGTTTGGGTGTGTTACAACCGAAAAAAACACTGTATTTCACTGATTATGAAGGAGCAACATGGGAGCCCTCTCGTGTGATTGATATTCTGCTGGGTATTATCATCCTACAGTATAGGTGATGAACCTTTGCACTGGTCTGTGAATGTGACTTTGATCACGAACCACCTGCTCCAATGAATCAATACCTGTATATTTTATAGGATCACCACATTTGTTTGGGTGAGAGACATGAATGCACCCTGAGAGTCACAGATCTTCTTCGGACTGCCTGTATGTTGTTTGGAGATGTGTCACAAAATCTTTGTCCTTCCTCCATGCCTTTTATGATGTGTAGTTCTCATAATTTTCCCAACAAGAAACACCTCCATAACTGCTCATTCTATATCTTCTACCACCTCATGTTGCAGGGGAGAGCTTCGTTTTGCTCCGGTATTACACACTGTAAACGATTCGCGGAGCTATGAGGCCATGTTCCCATTTCCACTGAGTGGTCAAATCGCGCTCCCGTCGCATCAACTTAATTCGTCCTATTTCCCCACAGGATGCAACAGGTGTTAGATTTAGCGCTCTCTGACGTCCGTACAGTTCAGACTTAAATTAGGACGATCACATGGACTAAGCTGCAGGAAGGGCGGGCCAGAGACTTACGAGCAGTTGCACAAGATGCTGATGGTCTGTCTGAAAATAGCTCAGGAGTTCTTGGTGAATGGGATCCTCAGCAGATATGTTCGAAAAAAAGAAAGGTGACTCGTTCAAAATGGTTCAAATGGCTCTGAGCACTAAGGGACTCAACTGCTGAGGTCATTAGTCCCCTAGAACTTAGAACTAGTTAAACCTAACTAACCTAAGGACGTCACACACATCCATGCCCGAGGCAGGATTCGAACCTGCGACCGTAGCGGTCTCGCGGTTCCAGACTGCAGCGCCAGAACCACGCGGCCACTTCGGCCGGCAAGGTGACTCGTTTCGAGATACGAGAGTGGCATGAAAATGATTCGCCAGTGACTGTAATCATTAAAAGACGTCTCTACAGGATCCAACGCAAATATGTCGTTGAATGGATCGACTTGATTCCAAATTGCGGACAACATTTCTGCCTCATAGTGTAACACTATTAGCGACCGTGTGTGCCTGTAAACTCAAGACCGCTTTTTATGCAGGGTGTTTTTTAATAGCTCAATCCTTATGCGAAATGTATGTTGTGGGGTGTAGAATACCTCTGTGGTCAGTTTCACATGTCATTTCTCAAGGCCGCGTGGGATTAGCCGAGCGGTCTGAAGGCGCTGCAGTCATGGACTGTGCGGCTGGTCCCGGCGGAGGTTCGAGTCGTCCCTCGAGCATGGGTATGTCTGTTTGTCCTTAGGATAATTTAGGTTAAGTAGTATGTAAGCTTAGCAGTTAAGTCCCATAAGGTTTCACATATTTTTCTGATTTGTCAATAGTACTCTTCGAAAAGAACATCATGTTCCCTCCATAGACTCAAAGTTGTCCTACTTGGCGAGTGGAATGCGGATGCTGAAAAAAAGTTACTAGCCATACAAAGTGAGCCTCATCAACAATTTAATTAATTAGCGTATCAAATTGATATCAATGATGTGCCACCTAGCGGGTGAAAGAGATGACTAGGGTAACACGGAATGATTCTTCACAAGCTTTTCTTTTCTTTTCGTTGCGACCATATCTTTTAACGAAATATCAATCTCCCGCCTACACAGGGCGAGATAGGCTCTCACGATTTGATTCTTAAATGCAAGTAAGATATAGCATCGAATTGGTAAAAGGCTACCTGCCATAGTGTACATAATAGCTACGATCTCTTGAATTATAGCTGTTTGTTGTTAAACGTTAAGTGAATTTTTTTTTTCAGACATGTGTGCTAATGGTGTGAGAGCTTGTCTGAAATGTTTGTAATGCACATGTGCATGTGAGTTTATTTACAGTTACCGAACGCGAGAGAAGATTTGAGGTCGTGTAATTTGCTCAACAAGGTGGAAAAACTTGCTTAATATAGATTTTCTTTAGTTTAAATTCTCACTTTTTCTTTACTCTGATGACGGTTTCCAAATAGCGGGGACATTCTGCGGTGATCGGTTGTTCTCGCATGAAAATAGTCGAAGATATTTTTTTCTGATTTTACGCAGGGTCGGCATGTCTCTGCTGACCGTTTGTGATGGGTGGCTGTACGTTTCGATGGACGTCACAAAATAATGAGCTGCGACTGCAGTCGAACGTAAAAACTATACCGATTTTGCTCATAAAACTAGAAGAAAATGGACTTTACCTATTTTCGTGGAAAAAGGAAGCTTGTTATTGTCGCAAGTGTGTTTTGCTTTTTTTAATAGGTGCTTGATTATAGATGCATTGACATCAAATAGAATTGTTTGTTCTCCGTCACAGTGGACTGCAGCAAGGAGGGAAGGAGGGAGTGTCTACTGTGGTGGTCGCTGGACACAGCTGCTCTCTGTCTGGGAGGGCTGCGTGTCAGGGCTCTGTCGGTATATTTTAGACGAACAAGTTACACTTAAGGTAGTCGTCCTTTTATCTCCTATTGTTTAGTTGACTATACACGCTTCTGTGGTGTCATAGGAGCGTTGAGTTAAGGCGGTGGCTAGATGGTGGAAAGCCGTGTTTTGCAGGCGATCTGGATCGTTCTCCAGATGAGCTGTTATGCTACTTAATTTCACTTTTTGTTTTCGAGGATCGTCGTCTCAAGGCATGCCACTGATTGCGAGTGGCGCAAAGGGGGTGCGTCTACTGCCAGCGGTCGCCGGACACAGCCGCTTTCTGCCCAGGGGCGGTGTGTGGGGTATCTGTCGCTATATTTTAGAAAAAAAGTTGCATTTGAGGCGGCCGTCATTTTATGTCCTATTGTTTAGTTGACTATGCACGCTATTGTGCAGGCGTGGCAGCGTTGGCCTAAGGCGGCGGCCAGATGGTGGAAAGCCGAGTGCGGACAGTGGCCTCAGATGGTGGTAATGGGGGCACAAGACACTCTGCGGAGCATCGTGGAGAGGGGGACGGGGAAGGGGGAGGCGTGAGGGGAAGTGAGAAGGTTTTGGTTTTCGGCTTTTTGTGATTGTACATGCAGAAGAATACACATTCAGCTATCGCCCCTTCTGCACTCTGCAGTCTTTTAGTACAATGATTTGCCCCCAGTACATGTGGAGCATTATGACGAGTTCATTACGAATGCTGGTTTTTTCACGAGAATTTTGAAGCCTAATTACAACTCTGTTGCATTTGTTTTCCATCCATTGTGGTAGTGTGTATTGGCTTCGATTACCTGGACTGCAGGATGGTCTTTGAGCAGGTATATGTAGCGAATTCTGACGTGAAACAGCGATAGATACTGTATGCTTACAGGTAATACACTTATTAAACTCGTCTCTGTCCAACGCCAGCATTATCAGTTGAACGTATTTCCCACAAAAAAGAATGATGTTAGTACCTTACACACCTGCCTTTTTCCCGCCAGCTTGTAGGTACAGGGTATACTTTGAGGGTGTCTGTTGCTAGTTTCGAGTGGTATTGCGAAATTTTTCCCAGCAAGATACCACCAGTTGTAGGGTATCGTCGGTTTTTAAGTTGTATTGAGGTTTTATGCTGTCCTTGTGTGGTACTATGCTTATGACTGTGTAATTTGTCCTGATCTTTGTGATTGCCATTGATTGAAATTAAGATTAGTGAGAATCTCAGACAGGCAGGTACCAGAGATGTTAAAATATGACAAGATTCTCATAACAGTACAGTGAAAACTAATGTTAGTATGTTACAGGATTCTCATAAAAGCACAGTGAAAAATAATGTTAGTATATTGCATCAGAATGTCAGGGAATTAAAAAACAACGTAGATGAGCTTCTTGTTTGTTTAGAATATTTAGAAACTGAGAGTGGAATGGATGTACTATGCCTCTCTGAACATCATATAGTCACAGGTATGGAAATGGTAAATGTAAGTGGATAAAAGTTTTCAGCACATGTAAGTAGAGACACTATGAAGAGAGGAGGATTTGCCATATACAGGGTGAGTCACCTAACGTTACCGCTGGACGTATTTCGTAAACCACATCAAATACTGACCAACCGATTCCACAGACCGAACGTGAGGAGAGGGGCTAGTATAATTGTTTAATACAAACCATACAAAAATGCACGGAAGTGTGTTTTTTAACACAAACCTACGTTTTTTAAATGGAACAACGTTAGTTTTGTTAGCACATCTGAACATATAAACAAATACGTAATCAGTGCCGTTTGTTGCACTGTAAAATGTTAATTACATCCGGAGATATTGTAACCTAAAGTTGACGCTTGAAACCTCCGACGTTCAGTTGTGTGTTGTAACAAACATGGGCCGCGGTCGGCGAGCAGCATCTGCAGGGACATGTTTACGATGACGACCGTGTTTACGAGTGTGGCTGTAGTGCACTGTTGTCGTATGGTCTAGCTGTCGCAGTGTCCGCATGTAGCGCTTGCTGCTATTGTTATTCTGCATTCGTCTCCGCACGCAGACCAACTGTAGTACACCGTGTTACCAGACGTCTGTGATAGTGTAGTGTTGTAGGAACTGTGGCCATGGTGTATTCGAACTCTGAAAATGCGGATATTATACTCATCTATGGCGAGTGTCGACGAAATGTAGCTTAAGCCTGCAGGGTTATTCAGAACGGTACCCGGACAGAGAGCATCCAATGTGCCGCACATTGCAAAACATCTACCGCCAACTGTATGCAACAGGAATGGTCGTAGCATGCAAATGGGTCCGTAACAGGCCCGTCACAGGAGAATCGGGTGCAGTTGGTGTGTTAGCTGCTGTTGCCATGAACACACACACGAGTACACGGGACATTGCGAGAGCTGGTAGACTGAGTCAAAGTAGTGTCATGCGCATACTGCATCCTCACCGCTTTCACCCGTTTCATGTGTCGCTACATCAGCAATTACATGGTGATGACTTTAATCACTGAGTGCAATTCTGTCAATGGGCATTAACAGAGAATGCGTTGCAGTTCTACGTGTTTATCGATGAAGCGGGTTTCACAAACCACAGGGCAGTGTATCTACGGAACCTGCATTACTGGTCCGTGGACAATCCTCGCTGGCTCAGACAGGTAGAGCGACAGCGATCTTGGACTGTAAATGTATGGTGCGGAATCATTGGCGACCACCTCATTGGTCCTCAATTCATTGCAGGGCCCCAAACAGCTGCAACATACATCGCGTTTCTACAGAATGATCTGCCAACGTTGCTCGAAAATGTCCCACTGGAAACGCGTCGACGTATGTGGTATCAGCATGATGGTGCACCTGCACATTCCGCAGTTAACACTAGGCTGACCCTTGACAGGACGTTCGACGGCCGTTTCATAGGACGTGGAGGACGCATAAATTGGCCAGCCCCCTCTCCTGATCTTACACCTCTGGACTTCTTTCTGTGGGGTACGTAAAAGGTGAATGTGTACCGTGATGTGCCTACAACCCCAGAGGATATGAAACAACGTATTGTGGCAGCCTGCGGCGACATTACACCAGATGTACTGCGGCGTGTACGACATTCATTACGCCAGAGATTGTAATTGTGTGCAGCAAATGATGGCCACCACATTGAACATCTATTGACCTGACATGTCGGGACACACTCTACTCCACTGCGCAATTGAAAACGGAAAACACGTGCGTACGTGTACCTCACCCCCCTCATGGTAATTTACGTGTGCGTCAGTGAAAAAGACCAATAAAAAGGCGTTAGCTTGTGGACGTAATGTGCTGTTCCAGTCTCTTCTGTACCTAAGGTCCATCACCGTTCCCTTTGGATCCCTACGTAATTCGGTGCTCTCCGATACACACGATCCAACAGCGGAGGAGTGATACTCAAGCGTCAACTTAAGGTTACAATATCTCCGGATGTAATTAATATTTTACAATGCAACAAACGGCACTGATTACGTATTTCCTTACATGTTCAGATGTGCTAACAAAACTAACAGGGCTCCGTTTAAAAAAACGTAGGTTTATGTTAAAAAACATACTTCCGTGCAATTTTTTATGGTTTGTATTAACCAATTACAGCAGCCCCTCTCCTCACATTCGGTCTGTGGAATCGATTCGTCAGTATTTGATGTGGTCTACGAAATATATCCAGCGGTAATGTTAGGTGACTCACCCTGTATTTTAAAATCTGTCATAGTGCGAAAAACTGGGAAATTAAAAAAAAAATGCGCTGAGCAACATACAGAGGCATATGCATGTGAGCTTATGCGAAATAATGGCACTTTTATTATTGTAGCCCTATATGGGTCCCCTTTAGGAAATTTTGAGCTATTTCTGAAAAACTTGGATTCTTTGTTGTGCTGTCTGTCAGACAAAGGAAAGCAAATTACTGTTTTTGGGGATTTCAATGTAGATTTTCTGAAAGAGTCCGATAGAAAGCTTGACCTTGAAGTTTTACTTTGTTCTTTCAATCTGACGTCAGTTATTGATTTTCCTACTCGAGTGGTACAAGAAAGCACCACATTGGTAGATTATGACTTCATAGACAAAGATAAACTTAATCACGAAAAAATTATCCTATTAACAATTGTCCGTCTGATCAAGATGCACAGCTAGTTACGGTAAATGATATTGCTCCATCACTAATGCGAAACAGTCCTCCAAAATAGTGCGGTCAATCAACAATTTAAGAATTGACTATCTTAGGTAAAGCTTACAACACTTACTCTGGGATGAGGTGTAGAGGAAACCTGATGCTAATTTAAAATTTAACCTATTTCATGATACCCTTGGGAGTATGTTTGAAAACAGTTTCCCTAAGAAGACAGAGAAATATAATTGTAAGAAACCATGTAAAAAGTCAGGGTTTACTAAAGAGATAAAAATATCTTGTAAACAGAAAAGGGAAATCTATCTTATAGCTAGGAGGAGTAATGATCCCGAAGCAGTGAAACATCATGAAAACTGAGGCACTATATTAAGAAAAGTGATTAAAATGTCCAGAAGTATGTGAATTATGTTTGAGATTAGCACATCTAATAATAAAATTAAAACAATTTGGAATATTGTTTAAAGGTAAACAGGGCAACCGAGAGCTCGGGAAGATTGTATTCTATGAAACTCAATGAAAAGTCTCTTAACATGAAGTTAGAAGAAGAAAACACTTTTAATTATCGTTTTGTAAGTGTTGTAGGGAAAATAGAATCCAGCTATTCATTATAAAACGCAATGCAGTATATGGAAAGGCAATACCTATGCAATCTTAAAAAATTGAAATTCAATCCCCCTCTCTTACTGATATTAGGAAAATAATCAATTTACTCAGTTTCCAGACCAAAAATAAATAAAGTGCACTAACCTAACCTTCCTCTACCACATCTGGACAGTTTCCATGTGTTAGGGGTGCACTTGGGCTTTCATGCAGCAGAAACAGGGTCTGAGTCCCGGATAGGGCACAGCCATTTTTAATTTCCCATCAACTCCAACCGCCTTTGGTGGTTTAATTGTTATTAGAGGGCTGCACTTCAGCCTTCCGCCCAGGAGAACAAGAGTTCACAACGCGGAAAGGAAAGTGCCAATTTCATTATCCCACCAATCCCCAGGTTCGGGATGTCAGGACAGCCCTGGGACAAGGAAATCCCCACGGAAATTCGAAATTCCTGCCAAAATTTGAAATTCCCGCCATTAGGGTAGATTGGCGGAAGGGAGGTAGAAGAGGGTGTGGGGGTAGTAGGGGACTGGGGCCTACATGCTGCTAAGAAAAGCACGTGACTTAATCTGTTGGCGGGGGTGAACGTGACTTGGGTGGGGGTAAATATACAATATGTAATACATTTAGTTTTATCTAGTATAGGTTACAGACTGTGGCTTCATTAGTGTCGAAATGTACAAGAAACAGTCGTCTTACGATTACAGATTACGAGTTTGTTTATGGTATACATCAGAGTTATACAGGAGTTCTACATTGATTCTACATGCAGTGTTAAGCTTTGGGTTTCGGCTATAATATTAAACATAAATGAATTACCTACTTTATTAAAAAATGTCACAAAAGGATTAGTTTTGTAATCGCTTCGGCTGTTCAAATAATTTACGGTACACAGACTACTATTGTCTTACATTGCTGTGGTTTTCCCTCACATTGAACGTAAACCAGATAATCAGCACGAACTATTTGACAAAGCTGTAACAAGAAACAACAACCACACGACTGCGTACAGCAGTTACAACCATATATAGTGGTTGTTGTTCTCTCGCATTGCGGACAGAAATTTCTTCTAGGAAAATGTTTTGCGCTGAAAGGTGTCTCCAAATTGGAAAAGAGGGACACGATGCCAAGAGGAATGGGACCGAAGGAACACGGTAAGCCTGCTCGAGGAAATGCATGAATGTACTAATAGTCACGTATTTGTGCGAAATTATGAAGACTAGAACAGGTCATTAACTGTGCGAAAACCTTACTGTTATAGCGGAAAGTGTCAGTATTTAAGACTAACGAAGAGAATCTTCAACAAAAATACTTTTTCTAAGGGCTTAGGTTTTAAAATAGTCATATTAAGCCATCGGTAAGAGGAGAGACAAAATTTAATTACAAAGAGAGGGCACTAAAATAGATTTTTATGAAAAAATTAATTTTTTAACATTAAATTGCCAGTAGTTTATTTAGATGAAACTTGGATTTGCACACATTACACTGTTAATAAAGTCTGTGAAAGCTACACTACAAACAAAATTGCTGATGAGTATCTGATTGTTAACGCTAGAGAGCGTTCCACGTGAAAAAATATTGGAGCGAATGTTGTTCTTACCTCTGTCTCTCTCTTTTTCGGTCATGAATACGACGGTGCTGGTGATATGAACATAATTTCCGTTTGCCCCATTTTGCAGCAGAACGACATGACCCTCATTTATTTAGTTTGAGGTTTCTGCTTGGATGATATATTCTTCTTGTTTTCTAACGCGACTTGTTCACTTTACGTGAGGATCATTTTAAGATTTTGTGTATTTTAAACAGATAGATGTATTCTGCAGTGGACGCAACATTTTGCTCTCTCGCTCTCTTCTCTCTCTTTATAGTATTAATAAGACACACCTTAATGGCGAAGAATGAAGAAAGGCTAAACTGATTAATAGAGAGACAACACTACTGAAGTTGGACAATTATTGGGGATGAAACTCGGAATTTTCTAATCACACAAACGATGGAGGATTTTGTAATATGTGATTTTGGACGGTCAGACGGGGATTAGACATTCCTTCTTCCGAACACGGGTCTGCGGTCTTATCTGTCCTACTTCGTCACCATGGTCGGAACGTGGTTGAGATGTATCAGTATCGCAAGTATTGCGTCTATGACACTCTGGGAGCTATCTCTGAGGAAGGCTCGGCGATACGCCTCCTTCCAGAGAATTTGGTAGAAGTCGCGCTGAACGCTGTGTCAGCTGATAACGGAAGGAAAGACATAGCTGGGTAATAGGAGGTGCCGCCGACCGAGGCCTGGCTACACGCTCGCTACTGCGTCATCTTCTCCCTCCAAATGACTCATAGTGGGAGAAGAGCTGTTGATACTCTGTGCATAACAGCATGTAGATGAATTTCCTTATTTGTATAGCTTCTGTGTAACGAAAAGTGTACGGGTATAATTACGCAATCAGAGTAGTTACTATTACACAGGTCTTCGGCACCAAACATCAATTGTCATTTAATCTTAAATAATTATGCGTGTTGATGAAACTAAGAACAATAGCCGGTTCACTGAAATTCCTTTCTTTATTCAAAATATGAGTTATCTCGGACACCTATGTTTTTTAACACACGATCAACACAGTTCGAGATGTTGTTTTGCAATATACTGCCTCTTTAAGCTTATGTTCACACACAGCCAATCACCCAGTGGTGGAGTTTCGCTTTAGATCCACATTCTTTTAACATAGTCATACATGTAAAAAACTAATTCAATTCTTATATTAATATGAATCCTCTATGAAGAGAATCCATGAGTGACGGGAAATAATGGACGTTGAATAAAGTTTGTAACAACCATAAATGAAGGAAGATTGGAGTTTATTCTCCCTTCGACAGGAAGGCCATAAGAAACAGAGTATTGACTTGGCTAGAAAATGGAGAAAGGGAAGTAAATAGAAAAGAAACTTCTAGACTTCTGTCTTAATCGATTTAGTGATTCCAAGTAATACGTATATCTGGATTATCGGATAGTGGTTTGTACCATGGTTTTCCTCATTGCTTTACTTGACAAAATATTTATTGTTAACTGACACTACCACAAGCACATTAAAAAGTTTTTGCCATATAATGAAATTTATATTAAAACAAGAAGATATTATGGTGATATCCTAGTCACGATATCTATCTGCATAAAAAATGACAAGTTCCACACCTGACTGAAATAATAAAACACCATTTAGCCACCTCCAGTCACAAACCGCTTGTCTGCAAAAACACCCTAGGCAATGTAGTAGTAAGTTGTGTAAAATTTGGTAAACAATAGTAGCCGTTCGTACATACATGTAGTGTCTCTTCTTTCGGACATGTGCGAAAGATCAGATAACACTTTGATACAGCTGCCATTGTGAATTAAGATACAAAGGAGTTAGAGACATTGGCTTCAAGCTCGCATTGATTGAAATCAACGAGGAAAGTTGGAATTTTGTGCCGGACCGAGATTCTAATCCGGCTTAGTGGTCAGAGCACCTGCCAGTCAGCAGGAGACCCGGGTATGAATCCCGGTCTAGTACAAATTTTCAGCTTTCGCCATTGATTACAATCAATTCACGCTCGCAACCAGTGTCTGTAATTCCTTTGTGTCTCATTAGTTGATTTATGCGATTTATGGTAATAAAATAATTAGTTTTTGTTTATTGTAAAAATTTTAATAAAAAAGATAAATCATTAATTAATTACTTATCACTAAAGAACAAACGTCTCTGAGATCTATATATCCACATTTTTCAAAACAGTCCTTTTCAGTCCCTCTGGCAATGTCAGTTTCGTTACTCACAGACTTTTCACCTTATTCAGTGCATACTGAAATCACAGTCATTCAGTTCATTTAACTATAATTTACCTTCGCTAACATATTCGTTAAATTATAATATCTACGTAGCATTTATTGTAAAACAGGTCCGGGAACGATCCATTCTGGTGAAGAACGTCATGAAAGTACCTTTGTATATGATTCATCTGTCTTGTTGCAGTTTCAGTAGAACTTCTTGTTGCAGGAATCAGGTTCAATGGCTGTAAAATTCAGCCCTTCAATCCACCAGTTCATACTGCATAATTCGTTACTGCAGCTTCCAAGCAGACGACTTATTATTTTATGAGTCAAATCATATTAAGCGCATATTGACAGACGTATTACATCTTGCGTTTGGTGTAGAATACTGCTTACGTCTTAAATTTGTCACACAACCAAGTTCAGCTCCAAGATAACTTATCTTTCTACTCTATTATATATCAATACAACATGAACACTGTTACGTAAGTACTTCTACTGCATAGACGTAAATCACGATTTACTACTCACAATACAAAATACTTCGCTGGATAGTTCATGTTCTAAAATGTAGGAGCCATTGATACAGGTTCAGCTTAGCAACTTAAATACAATGCCTGTTAGATATGGTTTATAAGAGAAAGACAAATATTATCGTTAACTATAGAGCCACCTGGTATGTGGAATTCAAATCGGCAGACAGAATTTCTGTTGCACTTTTAACGATGATGTATTACATACTTTCCGTAACACATATCGAGTATCACTTGCACTACTGTCGTGATTTTGCAGTACAGATGTATTGTTCTACCATTTAAACGTAAATATCACACAATTGACGTCTGAAATGCAAAGACAGCTGGAAATAAATTAACGCACAAAGCAAAACATTTACAACCAATAATAATATACTAACAAGAACACGTTCTTTTGACTATAGTTGGCGCAGTGTGAACAAACCATTTGTAGTTCTGAACTATCATATACATTTCCACCTTGGTAATGCTCACTACTGCCTCTACAATATGTATACTTGATAGAAAATAAAGCTTCACATTCACTCCCCTCCTTCAATCTGCCACTAAATTTCACTGTCGCAACAAATACATTGTCACATATAGTTCTCGTCGAACATTATACCATCTTCTCTCACAATTCTGCACACACCGAAACTAATTCTGCACCCAAATTATACACAGCACAGTAGAAGGAATGAGACTCCAGATTAGGAATTGGAAGATATCCCAGAGCCATCTCCAGAATTCCATACTTCCTGACTACATTTCCGTACAGAGCAACAGATTATCTAGGAATTCTAACTGTATCTCTATGTCAAAGGCCTTAGGTATATTATGTTTCCGCACCTAGTCTCTTTCCCCCTATGTGTTATACATCAACGTTTAGTCATTGTCATGCTGTTTACCATTCACACCAAACAGAGCATGATAAACCACTCAGATATATTTCATTATTTCAACATTTATTCGCTTGGGTTTTTCTTTAATCTTTAATAAAGCTAAGTCTCCTACTTCAAAATTGGAAGTCTTGCCTTTCCCATAAAATTTCCTTTCTCTCTCTCACGCTTTCTTTTCATCCTTTCCCTACATAGTATCTTCTTTTGTCGAAGGAAAAGTTATCCATGCACAGGAGACTCCATCTCCTCACTAACTACATGGCTTGCTTTTTCGATTAACGCACGTTCACATGGGTTATTCAATGGCATAATGACGCCAGTTATTAATAAATTTCTCAGATACATGAATACAGATAACTCAGGCTGAATGCCATTTGGAACAGTATGTTCTGCATATCCAGCTTAGTTCCTTCATTACTGTTTCATCCATGTAGCTTTGTCGGAAGTGCACAGACATACGAATAATATTTTAAATCACCTTTTTTTCAAATACTTCTGACATATTTTAGAAACAAATTGGCCTCTTAAGGGAGAGCAATGCCATTGGAATCTCTTGTATTGGAATATACCTAATGAGAGTCGACTGGTATCCCTTTAACTCATACTTCAATAGAAATTTAGCTTCAAACTCCTTAACTGTTTCACGTATCTCTGTGGCTACTGTCCATCACGTAAAAGCATCGCCAATGAGGTTACTATTGATGAACGATATCTTCTCTAAAACTTTCAAAAATCTACAGGGTAAAATGATCACACTCAGCCAACCGTTGAAAAATTTTCACATTTCTCTAGAACATTTTCCATAGCCACACTCCTACCAGACATGACGAAGACTCCAATACACTGACACACTACTGCCGCGTGGGATTAGCCGAGCGGTCTTAGCCGTTGCAGTCATGGACTGGGCGGCTGGTCCCGGTAGAGGTTCGAGTCCTCCCTCTGGCATGGGTGTGTGTGTTTGTCCTTAGGATAATTTAGGTTAAGTAGTGTGTAAGCTTAGGGACTGATGACCTTATCAGTTAAGTCCCATAAGATTTCACACACATTTGAACATTTTTGACACACTGCTCTCTATTTCGTGTATCTTCCCTCAGCCCTTCAGTATATTAGAATTATAGACCTTCATCCGCTTCAGCACATCGAGCCTGCACATCAATCAACCAGTTACCCAGCGACGACTGAAGATATGTGCCCTGTTCCTTTGATTTTTGTGTGTGCTTTTACAGTCAGAGCCAGAATTACACATCTACGTATGACAATGAATCTCCATTACTTGAACCCTAACGTTAAAGTCACTTTTCAGCTTTCCTACATCTAAACTCTAGCATATCACCTCAAAAATTAACACTTTCATTAAGTTAGTTTGACTAAAAAGAGATTTAATTTCGATAAACTCGCTTAGAGCAAGAGAACATTTGGTCTTAACCTTGATTCTTGCTGAAAACTCTTACATGAGTAGTATGAATCTTGTTTAATGCTAGAATCATCTTCTCTAATGCCAGCAAGCATTTGCTTCAAAACTAGCAGGACTGATTGAAATCTCATGTCCTTGTTGGCCATACCCCCACTGTCTATCCTTGATTTCCTCACCTCTTTCATTGTCTCTGCTTCTACTTTAAGTTCCTGCTCATCACAATGATCTGAAGCAGATCCCGACTCCCTTTGAGAATCATGGACTACCAAACCAGGGGGATGCTCGACGGTGTTTGACATCATTTCGGATTTCGAAAAATATTTACTCATACACACAGCAGCCTCCATAATTTATACGCACACAACAGAGATAGCTTCAAAAATATATGAAAAGTTTATATTCTTTTACAATTGTGCTAATTTCCGAGCATGCAATTACTAATTCATTTTTCAACCCAAAACCTGTTCGCCTTCTTTAGTATCTTTCACGCCGTACACCATCAAGTTACGAACTTGTGAGATGCTATACTCTCTGATCGTAGCAGTCTAGTTTTGTGGCTTAAATGCTGGTCTCGAAAAATGGTGCGGCACTTTTCTGAAACTATGTCGCATAAGCACATTGCTGCATACTTCTTTTTATTTTTAGGCTGCATGTACCAGAATTCGAACAAGGTGATAATTTGACGCCATTGGTGTTGGTGCGATAACTTACTCTTAGACACGTGGGCATTGAAACCAGTTATGTAGCAAAATTTCTATCACCAAGTCGTCAGTCACATTTGGGTGCTGGTTTTGGATACCCGCCTCTTAGAAACTCGTTATCTATATCATCGTTATAATCACATGTTCTACTGACCACTAAACTAAATTTATATTTTCTTCTGTTTTCATAATTCTTCCTAGTTCAACCACAATGTTAGTGTAGGTATGTAATATCAAAACACCAATCTACAACCAGAAAACTAAACATACGTCAACCACAGATTTCGCAGGACTCCACAAATCACAGATGTTACCTCACAGAGCTAAAAAGGTACACTTATTACATGTAGTTGATTGTAATCAGTACATATTATAAAATAGTACAATGTGTGTCCCGTTAAAACCCAGAAACGAGTCCTGGAACGATGAAGTGAGTTGTATGGTTGGGTAGCCGTCTATCCCATATTCATGAAGAAGGTTCCTGCTTGTATCTGAAGGGCGTGCTTTTTAAGATATAAGGGCTGGGAAGTTTCGGCCTCTAGAAGATTCAAGAACGTTCGGGAACATCCCATATCATTGTGGAACATTCCAGAATACTTGCGAATGTAATGGAATGTCGCGCAACATTGTGCACCATTAGAAACATTTTTGGTATGTTCTGGAATTCGCCACTGGTGGGGCTGCACATTTGTAGGGGTATAAACATCCGTCGTGGATTCTAACGTCAATTTCTCATCAGTGATGAAGGGAGGAACAGGAAAAGTAGTGCAGTGAGGAATAAAGCAAATGGTCAAGCGTGAGTACTCAAAGTGATACAGTGACTGAATATAAATCGAGAATAAGGTGTGAAATGTATGTAAAGTGTACTGAGTGTCAGTATTAATAAAAAGTAGATCTGATTTATACTTCAGAAACAGACGAAAAGCGTGAATCACGTTAAAGTTCTCCGCAAACGAGAATGACCACCGCCAGAAGCAGAAAAACCAAAGAACAACGAAATAAATCGATTGAAGAATTAAGAATTGCTGCACAATCTCATAATAATAGAATGTAAACTGAAGCCAGCCATGAAAATATAACCCTACAGGAAGCGCGAGCGATGCTAGTAAACAGTGCAACCTAACAAATGAAGCATTCCACTGTGACCCGACAAAAGAATATAACAAACACAAACCCGCAGTAATCGGAAAAATGGAAAACATCTGGCAATTCTGCAACGCAAAAAAATTCACCTTAGGGAAAGACCTGGAGTCTGTTGTATGAATGGGAAAATTCGATTACTATCACTGGAAGCATCTCCACAGGAATTTTTACATTACGTGGACGGGGAAGCACCGTATCAAGACACTTGCTTCAAAATAACAATCGTAAAACGCCTGCTTCCAAATGACTTTGATCAACACCAAAAGAGATGAAGTAGATTATATTATTATTCCATCTACGGACAAACCTATTACTAATTACTGTCATTGCTATCACTACTCAATGAAGATCGTAAATTTCTGTAAGTATATTTCATCGGACATGAAGTAATGGAAATTGATCAACGGTGCAGAAATATCAGTGGATTGAGACGAGAATTAGTTCAAGACGTACAGAGGATCTTACACATATACAATTGTCTGATTCATGTATTCAAAACAGCACTAGACCGAATGATTCATGATGACTATAAAGTTGTAATTCGAGCCCAAAGAACACCATCTGGAGACCACGAACGTCTATTTAATGCACCACAGATAGACGAAGTCGTCATCGTAATCGTGAAAAATGAAAACACAAGCAGTGACAATTGTTCAACGAAGAAGACAAGGAATACAACGCATTGCAAAGACGCACCATTCACAAGATGCCCTCCAGTATCCATTATTACTTCCCCAATGATAGGAACGATATCATTTTAATGTGAAGCAAATCCGAACTGAAACAGGCGTAGATAAAAAGAAAAAAGTCACTTGCAAGGAGGTGTGTGCTTACCGCCTAATGATCAAATACAATGAAACATACAACCGCACTCTCAACACGCGCCGGTTATTCCGACAGTCCCTGGTAGATATGTATGCAAAAATAGAAGTGGAACTGATGCTTTACATGAGACTGAATCAGAAGAAACTACGAACGGAAGCGTATATCCACCAACGTGACGCAATCATACATGGCGACTGCTCTGATGACATTGGAACAGTCATAATCTTACCCTCATCATACACAGGACGTCAGAGACACATGCAGTAATACACTCAAGATTCCATGACCTGCATAAGAAAATATGGACGACCTGACCTCTTCATAACATTCACATGCAACTCGTCGTGGCCAGATATCAAAGAACAACTAAGATACGGACAAGCTCCATGCATCTACACGACATCATAGCCCGAGTTGTATGACAAAAACAAATGAGATTTGGTGAAGTCATCACAAAATACCACAGCTTTGGAAACGTTAGTTGCTTGATGTACGCACTTGAATGGCAAAAACGTGGACTGTTTCACTCACACAACATAGGAAATTTGAAAAATTTGTACTTACATATAAAATGGATAACCAAATGAAACAATTATTGTAAATAGTGGGAATAAATTTTCAGTAATTTTTTTTACCTCTTATACCTTAACGTTAATCCTCTTATTCCAACTACCACAAAATCCCATATCATCCCCCTGAGAGAAGCCGGGCGTCCCAGCTATTATAAACATTAAAATAATACGTCCCATAGTTAACATAAAACACTGCAAATGTGATACTGCCATAATTGGTATATTTCACCTTCAACTGCAACAGAAAACCTGCTGTGGAATCGGGTATGAAGTGCCGAAACAACTTTCTGACGCTTTTGTTTCAATGATTGCCGCTCCAACTCACGTATCATGTCTGTGGCACTATCTCCCCTATTGGGGAAGTGTAGATCTGCTGCACCTTCTAAGTGTTCTGCCAGTGAATTGCAGTCTTTGATTTGCTCTACCCACAAAATCATCTATGTGATCTTTCAAATTTAGGTTACTTGTAATTGTATTCCCTAAGAATTTAGTTGAATTTACAGCCTTCAGATTTGTGTGACTTATCGCGTAATCGAAATTTAGCGGATATCTTTTAGTACACATGTGAATAACTTCACACGTTTCTTTATTCAGGGTCAACTGCCACTTTTCGCACAACACAGATATTGTATCTAAATCATTTTGCAATTATTTTTGGTCATCTGACGACTTTACAAGGCGGTAAATGACAGCATCATCTGCAAACAATCTAAGAGGGCTACTCTGATCGTCTCCTATGTCGTTAATATAGAGCAGGAACAATAGAGGGCCTATAACTCTTCCTTCGAGAACGCCATGTATTACTTCTCTTTTACTCAGTGAATTTCCGTCTATTACGACGAACTGTGATCCTTCTGACAGGAAATCGCGAATCCAGTCGCACAACTGAGGCGATATTCCATGCGCACGAAGTGTGCTTAAAAGACACTGGAGACGAACGGTGTCTAAAGCCTTCAGGAAATCTAAAAATATGGAATCAATTTGACATCACCTGTCGATAGCACTCACTATTTCATGAGTATAAAGAGCTAGTTGTGTTTCACAAGAACGATGTTTCCTAAATCCGTGCTGAATCTGTGTCAAGAAATCGTTTCCTTCGAGGTAATTCATAATCTTCGAATGCAGTATATGTTCCAAAACCCTACTGCATATCTACGTTAGTGATATGGGCCTGTAATTCAGAGGATTGTTCTTATTTCCATTTTTGAGTACTGGTGTGACTTGAGCAATTTTCAAGTCTTTAGGTACGAAACTTCCTGTGAGCGTGCGGTGTATATAATTGCATACTCTGAAAGGAACCTCACTGGTATACAGTTTGGACCAGAGGCCTTGCCTCTATTAAGTGATTTAAGCTGCTTTGCTACACTGAGGATATCTACTTCTATGTTTGTCATCTTTGCAGTTGTTCTTGATTGGAATTCAGCATGAAAATCTCACATACTATTACAGTGATGGCATTACATAAATTAAATATTTTTATTTTAGTAACAATACGCAATAACTTCACTCAGTTTTCAAACTAACTGGATGGATGAACTTGATTAAACAGCGTTTTCAAGTAATGTGGTTGAGTTCCTTCCAAACTGCATAGCCGTACATTATATACTTTTAGACAGCTAAGCGTAAACGTAATTTCATTGGAAGATCCATGTGAAGCATGTAACAAAAATGAAATCAACTACAATGTCGAACTATACCATCGTCGATTAAAGTTATATGAAATAGGTAACGAGATATACATCCTACGGTACGGTGATGTTCATTGAACGGGGTGATTTAACGATGAGAATCCACTGGCAATCTCTGTGTATAAACGGCAATATCCTCACTGACTGACTGACCATCATCACCCAGACTAGACCGCTAAGTATAGAAACTTGAACTTTATGGAAGCTTGTGATCTTATACCATAGGCGTCCTTTATGACGGGATTTTCCGAAATTACAAATCTAATGGGGTGAAATAGGGGACGAAGTGTTTTTAGAAAACTGTCGCTATTAAGGCAGTTTTGAAGCTAGACCAACGAGAACTGTTATTAGGTTTCACGGTCAGAAATAAAGAAATATGTTTTTCAGCATTTTTGGAAATTTAACGCTATGGGGGAGAATTAGTGTATCAAAGCAATTTTTTTAAACATATCATTATTAAAGAACTAACAAAGAATTTTAAAGATACATCCATTAACATTGGTATTTTACCTCTCGCTTACAAATAAAAAAAATACGTATGCCACTGTTTTTGGAAACAGAACCTCTACGAGGGAATTTTACTTTTTATGAAAGTATTATATTAATATATCATTTTAAAGCTAAAACTATGAAAATTTAAATATGGATTTTCAGTTAGAAATTAAAAAAGTACGTGTTCCATTATTTCTGGAAAATGAACCCTTAAGGGGGTGAAACAGGAGACGAAAATTTTTATGGAAATATTTCATTTTGTAACCATTCTTGAAGCTAAATATATGAAAATTTGCATTTGGCTTCTCTGTTAGAAATAAAACATACGCATGCCACTATTTTTGAAAATTGAAACGCCGAGAGGGTGAAATGGGGGGTGAAACGTTTGAGGAGAATATTTCACTGCGAAAGGGTTTTTAAACCGAAATCTTTGAAAATTGGTTTTTGGCTCCTTGGTTAGAGAAGATAAATATGTTTTTCACTTTGTTAGGAAATTCAATTCCTGAGGGGGTGAAATAAGGTCACACTTATCCACTGACTCCTCATCGCCCGGCCCAAACCGCTAAGGATAGAAACTGGAAGTTTCGATAGTAAGTGTATCTTATACTGTAAGCATCTTTCAAAAAGGTATTGTCCGAAATTGCATTCGTAAGCGGATGAAACAGGGGATGGAAAGTATGTAGCTATTAAGGAATTTTGAAGCTAGAATTACGATAACTAGTATTTGGTTTCTCAGTCAGAGAATAAAAGCACGTGTTTCATAAACTACGAAAAGTCAACCACTAAGGGGTAAAAGAGTGAGAGAAAGTTTTTTGAAAATAAGTAATCATTAAGAACTGCTGAAGGGTTTTTAAGGCTACAACTATGACATTTAGTATTTGACTTCTCGGTCAGAAAAAATAAATAAATGTCTCATTGTTTCTGGAAATTCAGTTCCTAAGGATATACAAAATGGGATGAAAATTTTATGAAATTAATTCGTTACATTAAAAAATTTTGAAACGTAATTTACGAAAATTGGAATTTCACTTCTCGGTTAGGTATTAAGAAATATTTGTTAGGAGATGAGAGCTGCTACAGATATATTTCTGAAAGAGCGCAGAAGCCAAGATTAACAAAAATTTGGGACTCCTGCTACCAGAATCGCTTTTTGGTCAGAAGTACGGAAAGTCGGAAAAGACACTGCTTAAAGGGCCTTAATTAGCGTGAAAAGCTTAGAAGGCTGTTTCAGTTTGTGATCAACGTAAAACTTCGATTAAATATAAACAAAAAACATCACTGAAGCCTCTACAGTCTACACGAGTGAAGCAGTGGGCGCTATGCTATTGAGTTAGATGAAGCCTTGAAACCAAGAAATGTTTGTACGTCCATTCTGTTCCATCTACAGACATCTCTTGCTAGGAAATATTTTGCGTTCAGTGAAGAGGTTAAGACAGATTTATAATTTGCATACGTAGCAAAATCGTTTTTCTGGGATAGCACACATTCTTTATAAATTGTTAGACAATGCTTATTAACCTAAAAAAATTAAACGTATTTTTGACCCAAATCTCGCAGTCTTTCAACACAAGATCGAGAGTATTCAATCTGGCCTTTATACTGTCGAAGAGCAATCTGGAGTGTTTTAATAGGTGATCCATATCCCCATGTAAAGGGAAAATAAATAAATAAATAACGAAGAAATAAAGACCCAATGGTGTCGTAGAATAAAATACGTAAGGAACACCATCTGAAAAATCTCATATTCGGCTTACTTGGAGAAAAGGTTTTAGATTCAGTGCAGTGCCACTTCTGCCCTTCCCGTACCCACTCCCTTCCGCTAGCGTTATCTCTCGTAGCCCCTTGACTCACCATATCAAACGCTCAGTGTCGGTTATCGTCTGACAGAGGTATGCGCGAGGTGTTGAGCAGCGAGCGGTGACGTGTTACGGAGCTTGCGTTCCATTTCCTGATATATTCGGGAGGCGGAGACCTCCCCTCCACAGCGTTCCGGGACGTATTTAAGCGCGCGACACGAGCGGTGGCTGACTCAGTTTACTAGTGACCGGAGTAGTGTTTCGTGTGCTCGCGAGGACAACTAGGACTACCAGGATGAAGATTATCACTTGCTTGACGGTTATCCTATATATTGCTGGTGAGTTTAAATTCCGTTCCATGCTACCTCGCAACGGACTTCGTTCCCAATTTCGCGTTGTTTGTTCGCTTGGAGTGCTGATAATTCGTCTCTCTTTCATTTTGTGCTCACATGTCATGAAATAATTTATTTCTGAAAAAAATAATAGTTGCTCAGTTGGAAAGTTTTCGTGCCTTACGAATGTAGTTAGCCAGTTTTTCACATAAATCTTTGTTCCCAGTGGAACCATCAGGTTCCTTGGCACAGTCGTTTCACGATTAAAGGATCCATATAAGTTACTGTATTGTCGTGCTTATTCATAATTGCAACAACAATAATACTCTTGAAATTACATTTACAAGGCTCTGCTTCCTCTTTTGCTGTTCTTAATCATATTATATGTTCTCTTATTGATTTCATAAAATTTTGGTTTACATCTAGCATGCAAATATGCAATGATAACAAATTTCAAATACTTCATTTTCCGTATAAATATACTATTGCTATATAGAATGTCTATTTGGTTTTACTGTCGTCTTGCATTATATCTATCTAATACAACTCGTTTTGATTTGTTATGTGCCCAACTTAGTCAGTGTTTGTGTTCTTTTTCGAAATGTGTGATCGAAATGTGTAATAGTTTCGCAGACGCTGCCGAATATTAAATCTTGTTACGTTTATGATGTATGACCTGTGAGTAAAAACAGTGATTTGTGGGAGATTTCAATGACATCATTACGTTTCAACGTGCATATGATTAATTTCTCTAAGTATGTTATATCACGACCTATCATTTCTCTGAGCTGTTTTTTCAACGCATCGTCAACGTCCACAGACGTTCGCTGCTCCTCTGCAACACACACTCACCAATCGAAACAAACGCTATAATGTCTCCACTGGCGTTGAGCTCTCCGCAAGCTGGAGGTGCCATGAATAAAAATGTTTCGTTGTCTCTATGCAGCTCATAGCTTTTTCATGGTTCTTACTCAGCAGTGACACGGTGAATCGTCCACGTGTGCGGAATAATGGCTCTCATGGTTCAAATGGCTCTAAGCACTATGGGACTTTACATCTGAGGTCATCAGTCCCCTAGACGTAGAACTACTTAAACCTAAGCAACCTAAGGACATCACACACATCCATGCCCGAGGCAGGAATCGAACCTGAGACCGTAGTAGCAGCTCGGAAAAACGTCGCTGCTGAAGTTCTGATACATTGTTCACCGGTAAGGATTTGTAGCACTGAATTAATTCCTACTTTCGCATGACACAGTCACTCTGTCAGTTGTTCTTTATATAAAAATCGTATTAGCTTTGCATACTACCCGTAATTTCAGCTGCAATCTTGACATTCATGTCCGGCGAACTTCACGGAGCAGTCCCTGCACTTCGTTCGATGTTGAACCGTCATTGTTGTTTTGAGCTCGCACTGCACGATTTTGTTGTACATTTAAACATCGTCTTTCCATTCAGTTATCAGAGTAGCTTGTTAATTTTTCACCTATCACACATCGTAAATTTCTTCACGAATGCCTCGCATAATAAGAGCTTCACCAATGTGTTTCTCGTTTGGAGACAGAATATAGATTAGCGTATATTTCTCTGCGTGTATAGACACATCGATATAGACATCTCCAATGGGTAATGTGCACTTATTCCATTTTTTTAGGATACATGACACAGGTATTATGTACTGGGCGTTTCTTTCACAGTTTGTCTAACGTTATTGCTATGAACTACGAAAAATGGCATTTAACGATGTATATATTCAAATGATTAACAGGAATCTATGATCTACAATAATCATTAATCATACGGGTACGTTATGACGTTTTACAGATACTTTCGTATGTAGGAGCCAATAAATCAGCATCTCACGGCTAGAATCATCTCTGTTATTAACTACATTCTACAGTTTCAAAGGTGACAACGAAATTACGCCTCTTGAGAGAAAAATTTCATCAAAGCATTATCTGAAATGGGATTCATATTTCTAGGAGACAAATATGACAAATTTTGTTACATATATTTCATATTCTCAATGATGGTTAATGAAATACTTAAATTTTTTGTGAGGGAGCAAGACTGTTTTGAATCGTTAAGCTGTTGCCCCATGCGACTGTCACTTGTTATTAGAGTTCAAGAGGCTTATCTTCAGTGCACACAGTGGTGTAATATGCATCTATCTCTGTAGAGAAACGGATTTAGGCAAGAAAGTTGTACAAATAACTGCTACGATTTGTTTCTCAAACAATGGAACAATTTTCCAAGACGATAACGCACCTATCCATATGGTTGGCTTTCTCCGTTTGTGATTCGATGTGCATGCTGGTGAAATAACAAACATTCTTAGAAAAAATACTACAAAATGTTAACGTCCGATATTAGAGCGAACTTGGTCCACGTATGCCGCATCTCTTATCATTCATGACAAAAATGTCTTACACAGTGTATCAAATGGCAACAAATTGCAGTAAATATCTCAGAAAATATTTGTAGGTTGTGACACTTCATTCAGCAACGAATCGTTATTTCATTTAATCGTATATTTGTTTATGTTTCAGCATCTTCACACTAACCTGTGAGTAAATGTAACGCATCTGTTGCAGTGACTGAGTGTTGAAATTGTCTGGTTGTATAATGGCCCCAAATGTGCTTACTCGGGCAGAAATTTTATCACTGGTGGGCATTAGATTTATAATCACTCTTTTGTTTCAGCTCTACCGATAACAAGTCAGCTGTCAGCTGAAAATGCGACAGGTACAGCTGATTCTGTCCAAGAAGAGAAAACAGATCAACGCAAGGAGTAAGTGTCGCTTTTGCCTTTGTAGCTCAATGTTATTGCTCTCCTATATTTGAAACAAGGCTAATTATTATTTTTTATTCTGTTTTTGCGTTAATGGAGAAAATAGTCTAGGCAGAAAAATTCAAAATTTGATAATTTTTTGTTTCCATTGTTTCAGAGCCATGAACACAGCTGCTAAAGAAGATGAAGGTTACATGATGACGTCACATTTCACAAGTCTTGTTACTAACGGGAGTTCTGCGCCTGAAAGTGGTGAATCCACTCCTACACCGCCAACGACTATCCAAAACAGATCGACTGGTGGCGCTTTTTCTGGGTCTCTGAAGCTCGGCTTTGATGGAAAGACTGACGCAAATGACGCTACGGCAATTCCATCGGTCTACAAGTTGCAGCCAACTCCCACATCACTGTTTGCATCTCCAAGTGGCAATGAGAATCTCCTGCAGCAGAATACTGAACACACTGGGGCTGATTATGATCACGTCATCTCAGGAACATCGCAACATCAGGAGAAGATGCAGCGTAATGATACTAAAAATTACGAAGATCAGTACGTGAGCTTCGTACCTCATACTGAATCCAATATTCAAGCATCCACTATCTCACCATCAGCGTCGTTCACAACCCCTGGAAAGGTTGAGAATCACGCACAGCAGGACGGCAAATCCGAGACCACCACATTAGAGGCCAACTATGAAGATGGTCTCACCACTCCCCAATATGTACCCTTCACACCGCTTTCTGATATGAAAAATTTCAAGGATCAGTGCCGAACCACACCAACTAAGGAAGTTGGGACATCCATGACATCACCATCAGCATTATTCAAGACTCCAGATGGTGATGAGGTCATGTGGCAGAATGGTGAGTCCAATAGCACAAAAGTTGAGGCCAGTTATCACAATGACGCAGAGACCACAACCCAGGATGTGGACTTCATACCACGCACAGATACAAATAATTTGAAGGGGGATGTTGATGACTTCAACGCTACTATTTTCTCGTCATCTCAGGAACTTGGAACATCCACCATCTCACCATCAGTTCTTGGTGCTGAAGAGGGACTCACGCAGAAGAATGTTGAAACCACTGCTGCAACGTTCGAGGCTAACTATGATGGTACTGGGCCAACCACACCTCATCATGAACACTTCACATCATGCACTAGTACTAATAATTCCAATGAGGAGGATGGGAAATTCAGCACTACTACAGATTCGTCAGCTCTAGAAACTGGAAGAGTTCCCACCTCACCATCAACGTTGTCTGTGGTCCCGAATAATGATGCGAGTGGCACGCAACAAAATGGAGAACCCACTGTCACAACATTAGAGGTCGAATCTAACGCTGAAGTGACCACCACACCACAGTATGATGATTTCACACTGCGCACTACTACCAAAAATTCCACAGTGCAGGCTGATGAATTCAGCACTACCACGGTCTCGTCAGCTCAGGAAATCGGGACAACTACCACCTCCCCAACAAAGTTGTTCACTATTCCTAATAACGATGTGAGTGGTACGCAGCAGAAAGGAGAACCCACCGCTGCAACATTCGAGAACGGAAATGATGCCGAAGCGAGCACCATACCACAGTATGCTGACTTCATACACCGCACTGATACCAAGAAGTCCAGTGATCAGGATGATGTTTTCAACGTTATCCCTGCCTCGTCAGCTCATGGTGTTGCAATGAGCACCATCTCGCCACTAAAGCTATTCACGATTCCTAATGATGGCGAGGGTCTTAGGCATAAAAATTTTGAAGCCACCGCCACAACATTCAAGATCGACTATGATGGCATACAACCAGATGCACCCTTAGCTGAACACTTTACACCACCCACTGGCACCAAGAATTTCACAGAAGAGGCTGGTGAAATCGAGTCTAACATGCCTTCGTCATCTCATGATATTTTGCCAACCAGCAGTTTTCCATCAATGCGATTGGCAGGAGAAGCAGATAATGATAACTGCACACAGCAGGAATGTGATTCCGTTGGCACCACAGTTACTGTGTATCCGGAAGATAACCTCACCACTATGTCTTCACTAACACCAGTCACCGTGCCTGTGGATGGTGGCAATATTAAAGAGCACAGTGGTGGACCAAATATCACCTTGAGTCCGGAACCTAATAAAGATGAGTCTACTGCCACCCCATGGTTCCCACCGACTATTAACGACAATAATCTCACATTGCAAATCAATAAATGTAAGGGCAGCAACCTTGGTACTAACCAGGAAAAGCACTCCCCGATGTCATTTCTAGCGATTTTCAAAATGCTGGCAGGTATTAATGATAACAGCACCCTGATGTGTGACGAGCCAGATGTCACAACGACTCCGCCAACTAATGAAGAGACTTCATATAACACAACAGCGAAACAAGACACTACAACTATCTCTAAGGACGAAGCAGTGAATGGTAACAAAAATAAAAGCCATTATCCATCATACAATGGATCTTCTCTTGACGAATTACTAATGTTGTACGAGCTAAACATTAGAATACTCAAGATTATGTCTATCATCTTAGGGGCGGTAGTAGCTCTCATTTTACTCATCATTGGATTCGAATACTGCAGGAAACATAGACGAGGCGACCGCACAGCAGTTGCTCCGCATGCTGCTGAACCTCGTGACGCAGGACAACCTTCCACTTCTCAGGCGTCTACTTCCGAAGAGCCCATTATAAGATTTAGTGATTTGCTCTCTCGTGAAGAGAATAATTAGTGTGATGTCCTCAAGTATGTGGACACCTGGTGTCAACACTATAAGTGACAACTGCTTTCAGTGACTGGATCACTGTTAGCTGAACAATTTCAGTACAGTCAGTTATGTCATTGACAGCATCCGCAATTTCGTTTACTGCTGCGTAACTCGTAATAACCATTCATTACTTCCTCATGATAACAGTGAACTGTGGCATACAAGTATTACTATCTTGACTACGTCCTGGAGAACATGTCCATTGTAGTGCAGCTTTCATCTTCGAGAATCTGTTTACCCGAATGTAGTTTCTGATAACTTATTTGAAATGTTAATGAATTTTGTTTCAATGTTTCCATCGTTCCTGTTGTTACATATTAAGTGAATTCACAGAACATTGAAGAGATAACTATCAGGGCGTTATTAAATGAAGACTTTTCGTGATGATTCTGAATTTACAGTTGACATTTAAAGTCTTGATTTTCTGTCTGTTGTTGCGTTTTGAACAATGGTTATGGGTGTGGACAAAATTTTAAGTTTGTGTTGCAATTCTCAACATGAAAAGTGTTCTAATGTGAAGCCAACTGCCACATGGGACCTCACATATATTGATGCTTGATGTTTGTAGTTAGTAGTGTTTTGAATGACTAAATATTTGCATCACACACCGCAAAATACCTATAAAAATAAAATATTTTTGTTTATTAAATTTGTTTATTGTACATGCAATAAAAAGTAAATAAAAAGCATTAAAAGTATTTCCAAAGTATACAATCATTCACTTCCTTGAAATTCTATCTAAATGAGAGTTTCGCTGCAGCTACTGTCGAACATAACTTTGTAAGCTGTCGATGGATATAAATACACTAACCACTGCCACAATTCGTCATAAAGGAGATTGTGAACAGTTTAATGCCTAGCTTGTTAGGAAAATTTCTTCAGACAATAATAAGTACCTTACGAAATGTTTATTAAGTTGTTGTTACAAGCAAATAAATGATATAGCTCTTTGTTTAGTAACAAAACTGGTGTTCAACAAAGGCTTCATATACGATAGTGCTTTTTACGAAATACCTCTTATCACATTCTGACTGCTTCATAATTGCTCCTTGTTAGAGTTTTAAACTTCACTCGAAGAGAATAGCCAATTAAAGCTGTCGTTTGTAAGTAAATTAAAATCTGAGCTAGTTAGACCACCAGGTGATCAGAAGAAAATAAGTCTGAAATTTTTTTGAAAACTTAATGACCAACGGTGAGGCTGACTTCATATTTCTGTTTATTGGCTAAATTAAAGAATGAAATTATTTTAATGTGTAAGAGAGCTGCAGTGAAGTAAATAATTCTGATAAGAAACAGTGATGCTGTATTACAACCACAACGAATTATATGTCGTTCTGAATAACGGGCATATAATGCAAGAACAGGAGTCATAGGTAATCGTAATCTGTTAATAGCACTCAGACGAGAAAAGCACACAAATCTTGTATGTGTGGTGTTCATGCGTAAATGTGTGCAAGAGAGAGAGAGAGAGAGAGAGAGAGAGAGAGAGAGAGAGAGAGAGAGAGGAAGGGCGCCGAGACGAACAAATGGACGGAGATGGGATACTATTCACGACTACAATGTTACTATCGAAAATCACTGAGTTCTGATAAAGGAACAGCGATGCTAAAACTGAAAATTGCTCGTACAGAGCTGATATTCTAACAGATGGTACAATATCCTACACAGAATAGGAATATTCTTCCAATAGCCACTGCTTGGCATTTATTGAATTAATTAAAACAAAGGGAATAATTCTGTACTGCATTTTATTTAATGTCTGAAACTACCACATTCTCAAAATTACATCTATAGTTTGATGACGGCAATTATCAAAATAAATTTCTGCTTTGCATAGAAACGTAATTTTTTCTGGAAGCGTACAAAATTTGCAAAAATTCGTGAAAATGAAGTAACTGTCTCCTTCGATGGGAAAGAACATTAGTCACCGTCCGAAGAAGTATGCGGAGGTAAATTAAAGCATTTGGCAAAATATGGACATTGTTGTTTATTTCAATAACTGAGATAATATTTTATCTCTCGGTGGGCAATTTCGTCGCTGGTTTTCTTACTACTAACAACACTACATTAGTATATTATCTTTGTGGACCAGTAAGAAGCTAAAAGTAACTCACGTATTTTTCGAGACATAGCAAAGATAGTACATCTTCTTAAACTTCCTTTATTTTGGAGTGAAATCACTGCTTCTTAAAACGATCTTGAGAATCTGAAACATGCCAGTAGTGGACTAGTGGCCATACTGGCTCAAAGGGTAGTTGTTCTCGTTATGTATGCCATGTAGTGTAGCAGCCTTATGTAAATAAACCAAATACTTTATTGCCCTAATGTAAGCAAACGGTTAACTTGTTCACTCGCGTTTGGTGACACCTGCGTTACGTAATAGCCAAGTGCTTTTAGCCTAATCTCGTAACTATTACCTTAATGACCATAATTTATGATCCAAAATAGCTGCCACCACTAGTGTCTTGTTTATGAAATTCTAAACCTAACTAACATAATTTTTCACTCAAAAACGGCAGACTCCCCTCTCCGAGTCATATTATTCATTCCTATTGGTCCCCCCCACCACCACCAAACCCAACCCCCTCACTTCCCACACCACCACCACTCCTTTAAATATTCAGCATGATGACATGGAGTTAACATTGATGCTTTGTACCTACATTTACATACACACTCCAGAAGCCACAATATGGTGCATGGCTGAGGGTTCCCTGTACCACTACTAGTCATTTCCTCTTCTGTTTTTATTTGCAAAGAGAGTGAAGGAAAAACCACTTTTTATATGTCTGCATACGAGCCCAAGTCTTTCTAATCTTATGCCCATGGTCCTTACATGAAATGTACATTGGTGGAGGTAGAATCGATCTGCAGTCAGCCTCAAAAGCCGGTTCTTTGAATTTTATCAATAGTACTCTTCGAAAAGAGCATCACCTTCCCTCTAGAGCTTCCCATATGATCTCCTGAAGTATCTCCATAATATGTGTTGCTCGAAACTATCAGTAATAATTCTGGCAGCCTGCCTCTCAATCGCTTCACTGTCTTTCTTTAAACCAATCTCTTGCTCATCCCAAACACACCAAAAGTACTCAGCAATTGATTACACTAGTGTTCTATTTGTGGTGTCCTTTACGAGTGAAAGACTCTTCCCTAGCACTCTAACAATAATTCGAGATCGACAATTTGACTTCCATACTCCTGCTGTTACATGCTCACTTCGTTTTATATTGCTTTTCACCGTTATGCTTATATATTTAGTCGTCGTGACTGTGTCGAGCAGCAAAATACTCTTACTGTATTTGAACATTATGAGTTTGTTCTTGCTACCCATCTCCATTAACTTACATTTTTCTACATTTAGAGCTACCTGCCATTCGTTGCATCAACTAGAAATTTTCTCTAACTCATACTGCATCCTCCTACACTCATTCAACGATTATATCTTCCCATACACCGTAGAATCATCAGCAAACAGCAGCAGACTTCAGGTTACCCCTGTGTGCAAGATTATTTATGTACATAGAAAACAACAGCTGTCCTGTCATATTTCCCTGCTGCATTCCTGATGGTACCCTTGTCTCTGATGAAAAAACGCCTTCGAGAGCAACATACTGGGATTGGTTAACAGATGTTTCAAGCCAATCACATACTGGGAACCTATTTCGTATGCTTATACCATCGTTAGCAGTCGGGAGTGTGGCACAGTGTCAATCGTTTTGCAGAAATCTAGGAACATGGAATCTGTTTGTTGACTTTCATCCAAGGCTCACAGGATCTGAGAAAAGGGCAGTTGCACGAGAGATGCTTTCTAAAACAGTGATGATTTGTGGACAGAAACTTTGCCCCCTCAAGGAAATTTATTATATTAGAAATGAATATTGGGACTTTGCGCTTAGTGAGAGATTCACAATAAATGCAAACTAAGTAAGTGGCCAATGCTGTCGAGTACTCTTTGTAAAATGGATCTGGGATTCCATCAGGACTTGGTTACTTATTTGCTTTCTATTCTTTCATTTGTTTCGCTAGACCAACGATGCTGAGTACTGTATCCTTCATAGTGGAGTCTGTTGGTTGGTCAAATAACGGTATGTTTGCACACTGATTGGTTCACACTAGAAAGTGGCAGCAGCAGCCGTAAAGATGCGGGAGCAACAGAGCTTAGCCACTCTTGCCTGGGAGAACAGAAAAAAGATGATTGTTATTCGACTTTTGGTATAATCATTCCATCTTCTCTCATTACTCATTAACATTATTGTAACTTATAACTGTTTCTGATTTTTTATTATTTCTCCCAGAATGCAGTGGAACCTTGATGATAACGATCCAGTTATCCCACGATATTTATGGGAGCCCATTGAGCTTCCACAGCACCTGCCTGATTTATCAGACCTCAGATTTCCACCACCTGATACTTCCTTCAACTCTGAGTCTTTGACACAGCAGCGCACTGGCGATAACTCACACCAACAGGACATAAAACAAATCTTATTCCAGAACTCTAAGCTCCTAAGCTCCTGATGCCCCGACATTGGCACCACTAACAATTGGGGTGTAGGGTGGGGGAGGTGGAATTTAAGATGGCATAACTTACCTAAAGCCGTGCTATTCTCAGTAACGTTGTAAGACGTGTATATTTCTATTGTCTACGGTCAAATCACAATTTATGAAAGATGTTTATACTTTATTTATATGATTAAGTAGGAATAATTAATATTTGTCATGTTGGAAGTAATTATGGTAGCAGGGAATGTCTGCACTAAAGTACTGTTGGCAAGAGATACCGCACATTGATATAATTTTAAAAAGGGCCGGAGAGACAGCGTATGGATAGATTTTAAGAAAAGAGTGGGAAATACCGCGCGTTGATACATTTTGTAATGGTGGCAGGGATTGTCTGCACCAGAAAGCATTGTTGACAGGAGAGACCGCACTTTAGCGTTCGTAAGAAGTCAGTAGTAACCGAGAGGTGAAGCGAGTCATGAGCAGGTCTGAAGCGTGGGGTTGAGAGGAGCGATGTGCCTGCCAGCCACTAGCTATGATTTACAAGAGATTATAAACGGATGTACAGAGACATCAGCTAACTATTACAATACGAGGAACTAATATTATTGAATTATTTTCTTTGCGAAACTCAAGACTACTGAAGGTATGTTTGCGCAATGCTAGTTGTAAGATTATTGTAAAAAGTAAGTCCCATTTCAACGTTTGTAAAATAATTTTATTACCAACAGTAAATATTTGAAGCGATTTCAGAATATAATTAACCTTTGCCAGCAATGTAGCATTACTGGTTATAATCCATCCCAAAAACCACCAACCTAAAACTTTGCAAAATTTTATTGTTGTCAAGAAATAGTTTAACTAGGAATTACGTACTTCAGTCAAATTAATTAAAGAATAACGTTAGCCTTGCTATTAAAGAACAACGTCAGCCACTTATTATGAAAGCCCACCAGCAGCTAATACAGTAAAACAGAGTAAGTATATTCATGTCGCAGTTCGATGTAGCTGTCAGATGGCGATCCAGTAACAGAAAAAAGGTAAGGAACAGTTAAAGTTATTGCAGATAACGACTGAGGGCCACGACGACGACACATTCTATGTTTTGTCGAAATAATCAGAAAATCACTTTTATTAAGCAGCATTTAAATTTGTATCCGAAGATTGAGAAAGAGAATAAATTTCAAAGGGAAGATTTCATTTGTTATTATTAAGCAAGAGATAGAAATCCTAAGGGAAGGTTACATAGGTTATTCTAAAAGGGAAGGTTATCATTAACAAAAGAGATATAGAGGAGACGGGAAGGTTTCGCTTGGCGACATCCAATCAGTAAGACTCTTTAGTGAATCTACTGTGAAAATGAATATACTGACTCTGACAATTGTATCAATAAGCTAGTGTTAAGTGGCGCAACGCTTATACTAAACTTTATACCTTTAATTCACAGCCCATCGGCAATTCTGTATGCTGCCTAAATTTGCCATGGGAAGAAGCAAGTTGTGAGTGTTATATCTTCTCCTCCCTGCATGGGAATTTATGAGGCAGGCATTGGCTGCTTCCCTAGAAAAGGAAGGGAGGAACTTTGATTAGGATTGGCCAGTGGGTAGACCAAATGAGCTACAAGTTGTATATGGAGCATGAGGAGTCCTGTTAATGGTACTAAATCCTTGTGGGCGTGTAGCGTGAGTGCTTTTGGCGGGTTTACTGAGGTTTGATGGAAAGGGAAGCGCGTAGGAACTTGATTTTGTGGTTCAGACTCCGGTCTACAAAGGATTCTGGTCGTGACTGTTGTTAAAAGTGGGTTGCCCTTGGAGTATTCGTCCAGAGCGTGACTTCACACTGGCGTTGGTTTTCACTGCGGAGCCTCTGACGAAGTCTTAGTTGTACAGACAATATAGACCTCAGTCATCTCGGATAAGACGCTGTGCCGAAAGAAATCTTATTCGTATCACTTCTGCCACCTTGACGTTTGATCACTTTTTGTACACTACTGTATAAGTGGGTCAAATTGGTTCATGGTATGACAGGCGAATGGGTGTGTCACATGCTGGCGTCTGCCGAGATTTCAGGGCTCCAATAGACAGTAACTGCTATCCGTCTTACAGATCACGAGCCCGCGACTGTGCACATTTAGTGCCCGCGATAACGAATTACAGGCGTTGCACCGTCTTACTCTGCAGATTTGCATCACGACCGTCATCTGAGACAGCGCTACACATCGAGAATGGACTATAATATAGCTGCTCCGGCTTGTTAGGGCAAAGAGAACGACAGTTTCGCCACTGTTCTCGTTGCCGCGAACGTAGTATAACTTTTGTGTAGAATAAATCCACGCAAGTCTATTCATTGTCAGATAATTAGAGATTGCGTTATCCATTTTTCGAGCCAGAGTAAACAGATTAATCAGAAAAACATTAGTCAGTGGCAACCAGTCGCCACTCAGTGGAGTGTAACTATTTGTTGCATCTATTTGTGTTGCCAACTGCTCACGATTTATTTGTCATCTCGCTTAATTTACTTTGTTTGCCCTATTTTATGACCAATAAACGTTTGGCGTAAATTTTTATAAAATATTAAGACTGTTTTGATGCATTAAGCACCCACTAATAACTGACGACAATAATGACATGCTACCATTTCATTAAATTATTTCAGCACTGAAGATTATTTAGATTCAGGCAAAAGGAATAACTACCAATGCAGGTGAACATCCAAAATCACTGTCAAAAGACAAAATGAATTTGGCAGACACATTGACTAGGTAGACAAGAGGAATTCTTACTATTTGAAGTGATTGCTGTCTGGGAGTAAACCGATAGTCGCCTGTAGCCTTTCAAGTCATACCGCAAGACCTATGTAGTCTCGCAGTTTGGCAACCGCTGCCAGGATCCTGAACTGATGGCACCTTCTTTGACTATCACAAGCGATTTTCACTACTACGTTTCTGTTTTCCCATATCGAAATTCAGTTGGTGCACTGAGGTAAATTAGTTTTGAGTAAACATAACATTTAAAACTAAAACTAAACTCCTCCCGAACAGGCCATGAAGCCAGAACAGTACCGATTGATCGCCGTGTCATTCATAGCCTTCAAACATAACTGGAAGCGGAGATGGAGGGGTACGTGATCAGTACACCGCTGTATGTCAGTTTGCGGGACCTGAGCCGCTGCTTTCAATCAAGTAGCTCCTCAGTTTACCTCACAAACGCTGACTGCACATCGTTAGCCAAATGCACTCGGCAGACCGGATAGCCATCCATATGAGTGCTTGCCCAGGCCGATAGCACTTAACTTCGGTGGTCTGACAGGAACCAGTGTTACACTGTGGGAAGGCTGTTGGTAACCATAACAGGCCGACAGCACTTAACTTCTGTGGTCTGACATGGTTCAAATGGCTCTGAGCACTATGGGACTCAACTGCTGAGGTCATTAGTCCCCTAGAACTTAGAACTAGTTAAACCTAACTAACCTAAGGACATCACAAACATCCATGCCCGAGGCAGGATTCGAACCTGCGACCGTAGCGGTCTTGCGGTTCCAGACTGCAGCGCCTTTAACCGCACGGCCACTTCGGCCGGCTGGTCTGACATGAACCAGTGTTACCACTGTGGGAAGGCTGTTAGTAACCATAACAATTGATGGCGCTAAATGCTTTGATGTTTGTAAATCTGTGTGTGTTGTTTGTTTCTATTTTCATTCATTTATTGCGATAACTGTGTCACTTGTTGATTGTTCCTGACCGACAACGGCGTTGTGTTACTATGTGGGATGGTAAATTATTTGAGGTTCATGTATGTTATAATAGATTAGTATTGGTTTTATTTGATATGCGTTGTCAGCACCCGTCAGAGCAAGTGTCAGACTGGAACTGTGTGGCATAGCGACGAAGAGAAATTGAGATCTCCTGGGAGTAGAAACCGTAATCTACGTTCACTAGAGCCAAGACACGTTTGCTCTAAAACAGTGAGAATATTCCAGTCGCGTCACAAATGGACCATTGTCAGACCGGTAGCACTGATAAAGTGAAAGTTGCGGAGAATTCTCGGTTGAATGTAGTAGCTGACCTTTCGGACATGTCAAACGCTGAATTTTCTGACTATGACACTGATATTCAATCAATCAGCGCTAAGGGGAAACCGCATCAGAGCGTCATGTAGATTGTGAAGGCATGGCAATACGTTCCGTAGCAAGAGTGGCAGATGGTCACAGATTGATGGAATTGCGTTCGTCTACTCCTGCAGATATTAGAGGATTATCTCAACTTGTGGTCCTCGTTCGATTCGTGCAGAAAGCGGAGCGGAAGAGACAAGAAGCAGAGAGAAAGAGGCAGGAGAGAGAGAGGATAGCCACGAAGGAAATGAGGGAATTAATCTCAAAGAAGATGAAAGAGATGAAGTTATTAGTCACGAAGGAGATACGGATGGTAGCTGAACAATTCGTTGAAAATTATAGTTCGGGTTGAAAAGGAAGCCGCAGGTGTTAAAGAAGAGGCAGAAAGCGTCAAGAAAACATCGACAGAGACGCTAGAGGTCGCGAACGAGGAAAAACGCCATGCCGGAACTACAAGATTAGTAGGCCAAGGTGCACGCAAGGGCGCTTTGTTAGCTGAAGAACAAGGAAACAGGCCAAAACCAAATGTGCAGAGCCAAAAAGGTCCTTGCCACGCTACCAAATCGGGGAACAAGAATCTTCCAGGAAACTCAAGAAAACATTAGCACGAACTTAAAGTGAATCGAACAGATTGGGGACAAACAGTCACAAACATCATAGATTAAAGAAGAGCAGACTCGGACCACTTCACAGCAAAACGAGCTAGCAAAAGACGTCCAGCAAGCACGTCTGCAGGTAGCACAATGAGAATCACGGTGTCCTACAACAAAACTCCCTGATGATTATGGAAGGACAGAAAACCATATATTACGATATTTCGACACAGCACAAAGACGAGTGCCGCAGAACACAACAGCATTCATAGGGCGCACGACAGAGCGCGCACCGTCGGTGACGCAAAGTACGGCAGAAACCGAACGAGAACACAACTGTGTACTTCTTCGTCGGACGGAATCGTTAGTCTGTGAATCTGACGACGCTCGAGAAGACTGATTTATGGAGACACGTGCTGCATAAACAAGGGAAAATTCGTTCGCAGGGAATGTCGAACCATTCGACCACAAACATTTCTCATCCATTCCAAATTTCCTACTGCACAAACAGAATAACAATACATTAAATCCAAAAAGTTGGATAGCTCAGTACGATAAAGTGTTACCTGATTCGTGGCCACTGAAATGCAAGCTGTAATTTATCTGCGAACATTTAGAGGGGTCGATCGCGGAACATATGCGCAGTTTTGCTAAGAACTGTCGCTTGTACAAAGAGTTCAAGGATGCGTTCCTTAACACATATTTTCGGAGGACACGCAATGAAGAATGAAGCAGGAGATCATGCGGACAAAGACCTAGAAGTGTCAGGTTTCAGTAGTCTTGTGAAGTTCTTTGAGTTGCTAAGTTAAGAAGAATCGGGTTCTGAACCAGCCGTATAGTCTCAAGGAAATTATGAGGCTCTGTTTCGTCAAATTACCTCTGCGGTGCGATTCCACTGAATCACTCAAGAGCGCACTGCGCCAATTAGACCAAGTCAACGAAATGTAAAAGGCAAGAGACAGGAACAGGTATGATGAGAGAAATTGGCAAGGCTCGTCACCAAGAAAAGACGCCAGATGAAGTAGGGGAAATTATTGATCACAGGGAAACAACAGCTCAAACTGCAGAGGGAGTAACCAGCCATTGCGGGAGAACAGGGCTAGACGAGGCAGATAAAACAGTAATTAAAACTGACGGAAAAACAGAAACTGGAGAGAAGAACGAAATCAAAACCAGTTCCAGCTCGATACTGAAGAACCACAGCAGCAAGGAAACATCTTGGAGAGCAACAGTCGATGCCAGCAAGAAAACGAACAAGATCGTCATATCCAGATTAGTCCCCCAAACCCGTCACAGAGGAAAGATAGTAGAATTCTAAACAGAAACTGAAGCATGACTACTGCGGACACAGCTCAAAACAAGGCCACAGAAACTATCGGAATGTTCAACACCAGCATGTTAGAATATGAAGACACATGAGATCTTCAGCGCGAGGAAGAAGAAGTCATGGCATGACAGGGTCTACATCCTGTTATTCATCAATCTCACCGGAATTGTGGTCAGTGCAAGCCACGTTACGGCGACATCGGAATCTGCGTACAAGAGGTATATTGCGAATCACCCTTGGCCAGCACTCACGCTGAAGAATACGCAAATCATTTACACACGGAGGTGTGGATACAAACATAGTTCATGTTCAGCTGCCAACGGTTCACACTCTGGTGTGCCCACCACTGGCAGCTGAAATAATATTCGGCATGGATTTCCTGAACCAACATCAGGCCGTATTAGATATGGGACGAGGAGAACTTACATTGCAGAAAGATGTTGTCAGAAAAATTACATTAGCTGATCACACAATACGTCCCAAATTCCTGCCGAATGCCTCAACCTAAATTACACCACAAAACGGGATGAATGTAGAAATCAATCGTGGCATCAAAGCGTAGTCACACAGTTCGAGAATACGAACAAACTCGACGGGAAGTGCGCTATGCTACTGATAACATCTTAGGGAACTTAGAAAACATTCCAACGTATGACAAGAATGATCTGGAAGCAGTCTTACTTGGAAACGCGGATATATCTCTGCAGAAAACAGGAGCTATCGATAGTTTCGAATACGCGTTCAGAGTGAGCAAGCACACAAAATTCTTCGTGACATTTTACCAGTTTCCACTGGCCTACCGTCACGAAGTTTACTTAGAGATGAAGAGTATGCTAGACGATTATATCATTGAACCTGCAACCTCCATGTACAACTCCCTCACAGTGCTAGAAAAGTCCGACGGCTCAATCCGTTTGGTGCTGGATTCACGCAAAAATTAATTTCATCGCAGAATCAGAAACAGATCGTCCCGAGAAGTTGTAGGAACTTCTACAAAACCTCCATGGCGTAACATTATTCTTGTGCCTTAATTTGCCGTCCATTTTGTGTCAAATTATGCTCCATCCAGACTGCAGAAAATACGCTGCATTCCTCGCCTTCGGTAGAGGTTTCCAAATCAAACGGCTACCATTCGGGTTAAACGTGTCCTCAGCTGCCTTCGTTTGATGACTCGACATTATCTTAAAGGACTCCATAAATCAAAGAATCACCACTTAAATTGACGATCTCTTAATTTAGGAACCGACGTGGAGAGGACATAATGTGATCTTAAGGGAAATACTACTGTCTTTCAAGGAATGTGACGTATCTGCCGACATCATTCACAAGTAATATTCCCCTGCCATACCTTCATCACAGAAGGAATCTCAACGTATCCATACAAGATTGAGGCAATAGCACAATCTGTAACGCCAATAACTAAGAAATAGCTCCGTAGCTGTAACTCTTCAGGCTTTCACGGCGATCTAACGACACCTTGGGTTGTCGGTTGTTCTACCGGATATCAGCGTCGTACTTGCACGATATTTCGAAAGCGTTCTCACTCTCATCTAATACTTTCCCCTCTGAGGGGAGGTGTGTGGGGGAGTTTGTAGCCTTTCGGCTTTTACTCCACGTGTTTACTTCAGTGTGTGGTTATTTCTGTAATTTCTGGGTGTCCACGTTCTGTGTGTGTCTGGTACTTGCCTGAGGTTGGCGAGATGACTGATTTTATGGGGGAGGGAGGAGAATTAGGGAGTGAATATAGGGATTTTCTCTTCGACTTAGTCGTCGAAGATCGTCATTGGGCGTTTGTGGTTGTCGCGGGACATGTCATATCGACCTAGGGAGTGGATGAGGACGTTTCCTGATCTAGAAGAGCTTTCAAAGAATGCCCTTACCAGGTCTTGGAAACGCTCTTTCAGAAGTGGGATTTCAGCTGCGGCGTGCAGATCATCGCTAGGGAATCCCACGGTTAGATGCAGTGCCCTCCTGAGGGCGCGGTTCTGCAGCCTCTGGAGTTAGTCCAGGTGCTGTTTCGCCGCGTATCCCCAGACGGGAATTGTATATACCATTGCTGGCCATATCAGGGCCTGATATACATTCACACCTACAGGAAAGGGACGTGGTTGAGTTGAGGACTGGGTGTAGGATGGACATTCTGGTACAGACCTTCCTGTGGACCTCGTCTATGTGGGGTTTCTACGTAAGACGGGAGTCCAAGGTTACGAGAACGTTCTTGCCGGTTATGCACCAGGACAGTTGGGTTCCGTTTAGGTGAAGCTGGAGGGGGGGGGGGGGGGGGAGGCGTTGAGGTGGTCCACGCCTTCCGAGCCTCTGGGTGATCAGCATAGCCTGTGTCTTTTCAGAGTTGATGGTAATGTGTCAGTGACGGGCCGAAGTTTCTGTCGTCTAAAACCATTTGTAGCCTACGGATTACCTTGTCCTTCTTCGCATTTCGTGTGTAGAAAGCTGCGTCGTCTGCGGACTGAGCGGTGTGCACCAGGGGAGCCGTTGGGTTGGTGTGTCCGCAGTGTTTCTTTTTTTTTTGGTCATCAGTCCACTGACTGGTTTGATGCGGCCCGCCACAAATTCCTTTCCTGTGCTAACTTCTTCATCTCAGAGTAGCACTTGCAACCTACGTCCTCAATTATTTGCTTGACGTATTCCAATCTCTGTCTTCCTCTACAGTCTTTGCCCCCACCTAAGCTAAGAGGAGGGCTTTTGTGTCCAAATATACAGCACTTGAGAGTCATCATATATGTTACATTCCATTATAGAATCCTTCTAAAGGCCTGGGGCTTTCCAAAAACGTTGCAGGCAGAGAGACGACACCACTTGATAGCTCGCTCAATAGCACCTGGTCTAGGATGAACATGGAAACACGATGGGTGTTTACGACAGTGTTGAAACGCCTTGGCTAGGCGACCTAAATCTCTCTTGCATCCCTGCTCCTGGTGCGGCTAGAGGCACCTAACAGGTAGAACGAGGTAGGCGGCATTGTCTACACACTGGTGTGAGAAATTCTCGAGACAAGCGATCTGTCCTCAGTAAGTGCTTCCAGATGTTCCTTTCCCTAAAAGCTACACGTAACTTCCAAGCCCCCAACGTCTGCTCAAAGATTTAGTTTTAAATAACTAAACTGCCAATTCGTTCTCAACTCCAGAAAATACTATCCAAAGGAGGACCACCATAAAGATCTCGCATCCAAAAAATGGCTCTGAGCACTATGGGACTTAACATCTGTGGTCATCAGTCCCCTAGAACTTAGAACTACTTAAACCTAACTAACCTAAGGACATCACACACATCCATGCCCGAGACAGGATTCGAACCTGCGACCGTAGCAGTCGCGCGGTTCCGGACTGAGCGCCTAGAACCGCTAGACCACCGCGGCCGGCTCTCGCAGCCATTTACAATGTAAATTCTCCAGTCAGTGCCTGTTCGAGTTGATAACTATCCTGTCGCCTCACAAAAATGATGTCTCTGGTGTAATAACAACACTAAAGAGTAGCCTTGTATATGGAAATATGTGAGAGAGTGATTCGTCCTCCCTCAACCGATTAGGGTCCATGAAAACTGTAGAACGTGAGTCGGCTGAGCTGATGTTGCAATACTTACGAGAAAAATTTTAGGTCATGACTCTAAAAATGAGGTTTGTTCCTAACCGATCTCTGTAAGATAGCATATCAGCCACGAGAATTTAGTGATCATAATTGTTTACTACTACATGACACTGATTTCCTTCTTTCCTATGACCCTCCAATCTTTCTCACTCATCCCTCTCCTTCACTTACTAACATAAGTTAGTATACTATTATGTTACCTCATATTCTAATATACGTTACCTCTGTCAGTTGAAAGGACTCTTTTGGATTCCTTTCATGTTAATTTTCTAAAACTGTTGTCATTTACGGTATACATTCCACTTCTAAATTTACTGTGGTGTTTCTGACTATCTGGGAGGAGACTGAGCAGTGGAACGTGTTACTTTTACACAGAATCAAGAACGATCTGTCACACTACTACACTTTAAAACACAGTTTATATGTAATTCATGTCACACAGTCTCATACGGAACCTACATCCGCTTTCTTTTATATACTGTATATGATAAGATACTGTCATCCCCCTTCCCTTTGTGTGAAAGAATGAATGAGCAAATGTATTTCTAGTTGCATGCTTGATGGTAGGAGACAAGCCTGTCTGCTAGAGAACAATTGGACCAACAAAAATGGTTCAAATGGCTCTGAGCACTATGGGACTTTAACATCTAAGGTCATCAGTCCCCTCGAACTTAGAACTACTTAAACCTAAGCTAACCTAAGGACATCATACACATCCATGCCTGGGGCAGGACTCGAACCTGCGACAGTAGCGGTCGCGCGGTTCCAGACTGAAGCGCCTAGAACCGCTCGGCCACACCGGCCGGCAGTAGGACCAACATCGGAACAGGTAGCTACGCTTTCTAAATGCGAAGAGGTTTCTATTCTTAATGTGGTCCTGTCCATCGCTTGTCGTGTTGGTATAGGAAGCTGCCTCTCTGGTCACTTCCGTTTTGTATCTGGAAGCAACCTTGGCAGGGGCCCACGGCAGTCGGTCCGCGGCGAGCGTCTGAACTGGTAAGATCTCCGGCTAAGCGCGTCTCTGCTAAGTCCATAGGACAATGGATTTCTTAAGTTCAGCCTAACTGAAAATTTAATCACCTTTATTTCAGGTTTAGATCTAAAATATCTAATGTTATCTTAAATTGTTTCGCAGTATAATCCGAGTGTGAAATTCAGAATATCCTCCAGTAGTTGCTTTGTCACTACTTTGTGATTAAAGTGGAACCACGTGTGGATAATCCGTAACTCTAACTAAGATCATCAATCTTAAATGCGAATGTGCGTGAGATTGTAACGCCTCGTCTTGACAATATTTTTTCAATATAGCAATTTTCCTTATGTTCAACCCACTTGGGGTGTACTTTGTGAGGCCAGTACCACGTGCTTATATAACTGTTTGACCCATCAGGTTAATTGTAAGACGATAGTAACCAGTTAGAGGTTTTTCTCTTGTAATTTGTGTTTCGAAGTAATTTATTTTAATTATCAAAATTATTGTGGAGCTACACTCTTTGTGTAAGCCAAGTTGACCACGTGAAGCATGTAGTGTAATCATCAAAGTAGCCCTCAGCTATTCTTTTCGGGAAGATTTCACAGAGAGTTAGTATGAATTTAATATACCAGTGTGTGGTAATTTCATGACGGACAGGATTGCGCTAAGAACGTAACTCCTTTGGGTGAAAATTGAATCGGTTGGTTGTGGTTAATTTCCTCTTGCATATGTTTCAACGTTCTTTGTATGTTATTTTATGAATGCAGTGTTATATGCAGTCTCCCAATCTTGGCACCATATTTGACGTGTTCCGTAAGATTACAAACTCACATTTTCACAATCCTAAATAAGGCACCAGTTTAGTTATGAATCAAGTTTAATATGCTGAAATTTCAATGATCAATGTTAAAATAAATGTGAAAATATAAACTGATTTATTTCTTTTATATTTAAATTCTCTTTATATATATATATATATATATATATATATATATATATATATATATATATACTCCTGGAAATGGAAAAAAAGAACACATTGACACCGGTGTGTCAGACCCACCATACTTGCTTCGGACACTGCGAGAGGGCTGTACAAGCAATGATCACATGCACGGCACAGCGGACACACCAGGAACCGCGGTGTTGGCCGTCGAATGGCGCTAGCTGCGCAGCATTTGTGCACCGCCGCCGTCAGTTTCAGCCAGTTTGCCGTGGCATACGGAGCTCCATCGCAGTCTTTAACAAAAAATGGTTCTGAGCACTATGGGACTCAACTGCTGAGGTCATTAGTCCCCTAGAACGTAGAACTAGTTAAACCTAACTAACCCTAGGACATCACAAACATCCATGCCCGAGGCAGGATTCGAACCTGCGACCGTAGCGGTCTTGCGGTTCCAGACTGCAGCGCCTTTAACCGCATGGCCACTTCGGCCGGCGCAGTCTTTAACACTGGTAGCATGCCGCGACAGCGTGGACGTGAACCGTATCTGCAGTTGACGGACTTTGAGCGAGGGCGTATAGTGGGCATGCGGGAGGCCGGGTGGACGTACCGCCGAATTGCTCAACACGTGGGGCGTGAGGTCTCCACAGTACATCGATGTTGTCGCCAGTGGTCGGCGGAAGGTGCACGTGCCCGTCGACCTGGGACCGGACCGCAGCGACGCACGGATGCACGCCAAGACCGTAGGATCCTACGCAGTGCCGTAGGGGACCGCACCGCCACTTCCCAGCAAATTAGGGACACTGTTGCTCCTGGGGTATCGGCGAGGACCATTCGCAACCGTCTCCATGAAGCTGGACTACGGTCCCGCACACCGTTAGGCCGTCTTCCGCTCACGCCCCAACATCGTGCAGCCCGCCTCCAGTGGTGTCGCGACAGGCGTGAATGGAGGGACGAATGGAGACGTGTCGTCTTCAGCGATGAGAGTCGCTTCTGCCTTGGTGCCAATGGTGGTCGTATGCGTGTTTGGCGCCGTGCAGGTGAGCGCCACAATCAGGACTGCATACGACCGAGGCACACAGGGCCAACACCCGGCATCATGGTGTGGGGAGCGATCTCCTACACTGGCCGTACACCACTGGTGATCGTCGAGGGGACACTGAATAGTGCACGGTACATCCAAACCGTCATCGAACCCATCGTTCTACCATTCCTAGACCGGCAAGGGAACTTGCTGTTCCAACAGGACAATGTACGTCCGCATGTATCCCGTGCCACCCAACGTGCTCTAGAAGGTGTAAGTCAACTACCCTGGCCAGCAAGATCTCCGGATCTGTCCCCCATTGAGCATGTTTGGGACTGGATGAAGCGTCGTCTCACGCGGTCTGCACGTCCAGCACGAACGCTGGTCCAACTGAGGCGCCAGGTGGAAATGGCATGGCAAGCCGTTCCACAGGACTACATCCAGCATCTCTACGATCGTCTCCATGGGAGAATAGCAGCCTGCATTGCTGCGAAAGGTGGATATACACTGTACTAGTGCCGACATTGTGCATGCTCTGTTGCCTGTGTCTATGCGCCTGTGGTTCTGTCAGTGTGATCATGTGATTTATCTGACCCCAGGAATGTGTCAATAAAGTTTCCCTTCCTGGGACAATGAATTCACGGTGTTCTTATTTCAATTTCCAGGAGGGTATATATATATATATATCATCGGTTGTCGTAAGAAGACTGTTAAAAGATTGTAATTAATGTTAGTCTGGTTGGGAATTTGGTAAGCTAGACTGGATACCTGGTGAAACAGTTGCTCAGTAATTCAAGGTTAACCTCTCCAGATAGCTCACAGCTTTTAACCCGCTTTTATTGTTAAATATCACCACCGCTTTCAGAACAAATTTATGCATCAACATTACACAGTGTACCGATTTCTTTTGCTTGTGACAGTTTATGTACTGATATTCAGAGGAAAACTCTGAAGCACTGAAAAGACGGTAACGGCAACCGGGTGCGAGTTATATCACTGCAGGTTATTATCTGCCAGTTACCAAATTTACGAAAGGGGTTTCATTTCTCTTCGCTTGATATGACGTGATATGATTCAGCAGTTTCGGTAGTGGTTACCACACGGCTGACACAATAAAGTGGAACAACAAACTTTCTGTCATATGAAAATATCCTGCAAATTAATCCGCATAAAAGCCAAGCCACCCGGTTTTGTTACAACGTTCAGTGATTCCGCAGTTCCACCTCTCCACTTACAACCAGTCCGTCCCCTTCATCAATCTAGTGAAGTACTTAAGACTAACCAGAAATCTGTTCCGTGATACTCTCATTCTTATTATTCAACATGACTTCTGAAACTGACTAAATCAACACACATGGGGTCTACTTCCTCGATATATAAATCTACAGTCAACCGCATCCTATTTCTGCCAATCTGCCAGAATCTTCATCATTTTCCAGTTTTAGAAATCTTCCTGAATCTTCCCACGCCATGCACTCCGTTGTCTGCTGCATCCGTTGACCAACGTCTTCTCGCATGGTATGCCAGCACACCAGTCCAATTAACTTTCGGAAATGCAGCCTGTATTTACATCGGTGGACACCATGCCATAGTATGGGAGTTGGAGTACGTTAGTCAATGCCCGTAAGTTACTTTAAAATTCGTTACACCGGGAGATACCACGTTTCACAATAAAACCGTCCATAAGCATACTCTTCCTACCTCTTAACCTCATACCAAACTTCCCTACCGTTTCTTCGTTCTTCTAAGTCCGAACCCCCCCCCCCCCCTCTTCTGTGGTACATTGACTGACCTCTTATGAACTTTCGGGGTGTGATATGCAAATGATTAGCTTTTCAGAGCATTCGCACACCGTTGGCGCCAGTGGCGACCCCTACAATGTGCTGACATGAGGAAAGTTTCCAATCGATTTCCCATACACAAACAGCAGTTGACCGTCCTTGCCTGGTAAAACGTTGTTGTGATGTCTTGTGTATGGAGGAGAAATGCGTACCATTACGTTTTCGACTTTGATAAAGGTCGGATTGTAGCCGATCGCGATTGCGGTTTATCGTATCGCGACATTGCTGCTCGCGTTGGTCGATATCCAATGAGTGGTAGCAGAATATGGAATAGTTGGGTTCGGGAGGGTAATGCGAAACGCCGTGCTGGATCCTAACGGTCTCGTATCACTTGCAGTCGAGATAACAGGCATCTTATCCGCATGGCTGTAACGCATCGTGCAGCCACGTCTCGATCCCTGAGTCAACAGATGGGGACGTTTGCCAGACAACAACCATCTGCACGAACAGTTCGACGACATTTGCAGCAGCATAGACTATCAGCTCGGAGACCATGGCTGCGGTTACCCTTGACAGGATCGCCTGCGATAGTGTACTCAACGACGAACCTGGGTGCACGAATGGCAAAACGTCATTTTTTCGGATGAACCTAGATTCTGTTTACAGCATCATGATGGACGCATCCGTGTTTGGCGACGACGCAGTGAACGCACATTGGAAGTGTGTATTCGTCATCGCCATACTGGTGTATCACCCGGCGTGATGGTATGGGGTGCCACTGGTTACACGTCTCGGTCACCTCTTCTTCGCACTGTCGGCACTTTGTACAGTGGACGTTACATTTCAGATGTGTTACGACCCGTGGTTTTACCCTTCATTCGATCCCTGCGAAACCCTACATTTCAGCAGGATAATGCACAACCGCATGTTGCAGGTCCTGTACGAGCATTTCTGGATAAAGAAAATGTTCGACTGCTGCCCTGGCCAGCACATTCGCCAGATCTCTCACCAATTAAAAACGTCTGGTCAGTGGTTACCGAGCAACTGGCTCGTCACAATACGCCGGTCACTACTCTTGGTGAACTGTGGTATCGTGTTGACACTGCATGGGCAGCTGTACCTGTACACACCATCCAAGCTCTGTTTGACTCAATGCCCAGGCGTATCAAGGCCGTTATTATGGCCAGAGGTGGTTTGGTGCACCCAAATTGCGTGAAAATGTAATCACATGTCAGTTTTAGTATAATAGATTTGTCCAATGAATACCCGTTTATCATCTGCATTTCTTCTTGGTGTAGCAATTTTAATGGCCAGTAGTGTATTAGCATACAGTTCTGGCAATAATGGGAGGCGATCGCGAGATAGTCCCTGCAGTCACACTACCCTCTGTGCCCTCGGTGACTCTGATGGGTAGAGCGTCTGCCATCTAAGAAGGAGATCCCGGGTTCGAGTACCGGTCGGTGCACACATTTTCACCTGTCACCTTTGATATGTATCAAGGCCCATCAGCAGCTGAAAGTACTAATATATAATTCTAGTTCACAGTACGTGCGCACAACTTCATAGGACTGATGTTTAGAGTGTGCGCTGCAGGAATTGCGTTGTTAGTAGTATTAATGTCATAACTTGCCGTTAGGCACCGGTACTGATACGGCGACGGAGGGCTGAAACACAAGAATCAGCACACATTACAGTAGCAGACAGTCAACACGGGTTTGCGCTAAGGGAGCAGGGCTTTACTCGTAAAGTTGTTTAATCAAAATAACAGCGTTAGTGATGCTGCTCTTTGCGACTTTCGACGCATTAAAGGAGTACTGGTAGGTCCTCTTTCCGCAGGGGATTGGCTCCAGGGATACGCCGACAGCCAACTGCTCCAAAATCGTTGAAGAACCTACTATTGAAATGGCTATGAATGCTGGACGCAATATGCGATCTGCAAGCAATGCACGGGCTGTGTCACGACAGCTGAAAATTTCGTGGTCCACCATTCGAAAAGAACTGCGAACAACTGTGAAACTAAATCTCTAGTGTGGTCTCAGGCTGTCATGGATGGCTATGGTGCTGACATTGTGCAACATTTGGAATCTAAGAATAGGATATAATACGCAGTTAATAAATGTTATCCATTCATGTAGAAATTAAAATGTGTTACTGTCAATGGTTTATTCGTTTTTTCTCTTTCAAATGTCCTTACGAATGTTTCCACAAAGTTTCATTATTCTGCAATCACTTGTTTCTAATGGGAGCAATCTAAAGTAGCGGAACTTTAATTGCAACCACCATGCAATACAGCGCCCTCAGATTATTTACATATGTAGAGACAAAGAGCTATCGTACTGGCCTGGGACTCTCATGACAATACCATTGTCGACACTGAAGCTAATCGTTGTCATATGCCAATCCTACCATCGTACCGTAGCAGTATCGACATCATCTTTAACAGCTGTATAAACTCTCCTGCGATTTTAATTCTTTACCAAATTTTTTTTGTTTCGAACCATCAAATTAGCGTCCATCTATCATTTTTAAAGTCACAATTTCCACAGCGGCTTAAAGTTTCGTTGCGTCCACTGCACAATGTAAATTCTGTTGGCAGAAGGCATAACTGCGTACTATCAGACTTATGGCCCAAATTTTCCCGCAGGATCGATTGCTGGGGCCAAGAGCTCACATCCCTACTTTTCTCTTCTTAAAATATAACGTCAATTTGCTGATACTCTCTTTTTAGAACCGTTAGCACTGTCCAACACTTACTACAGTTTCTGAACTACAGGTTCACGTATATCTCTTGAATCACATCCGGCCGCTACAGCTTTTGAATAATGAATGCTATTACCTGGCAGCTATTGGGTGTACTCCGGCCCACAGCTTCTGTAACCATCTCCATTTAGACTGATAATTGGGGTGTAAGTCGAATCCCGGGATAAAGCCCTCTCTGTCCGAAGGGGGCCGCTGGGGCTATTTCCGTACATTAATGGATGGTAGGCGGATTATCTGCTTTTTCCGTCATTTGCATTCTCCAATGCCTCGCTGGTACGCCCTCGCTTCTGTCTCCACCCACAATGCTTTCCGCTTCTGTCTGACCTGGTATTTATTGCTGCCCAGTGTCACGTAACTGAATTTCCGGTGCCGAGAATATCTTAACTGATGGGGAGAAACTGACACCGACCGATTTAGACCCTTCAGCTGTTATTACGTTACTTTCTCGCACGTCGATATGACAAAGACTCGATTAGTCCTCCGACCGCTAAAGTCGGAAATAATGAACTTACTGACAGCACACGTGCACTGCGTGTAGAAAGGACACTGTGGTGTGCGTTTAACGAAAATTTCACAAGAGTTTTTCACAAATATAATGGTTTATAAGTTCCACGGCAACAACGTCGGCGTCTTATCCTTTCATTCCATTTTTGTCAAATATTTTAACAGAGCGGCGAATATACTGTTTCCCAGATGTTACAAATAGGAGTTTTGTCAGAGTTGTCATAGGTGAAAGAAAAAGGGGAAATGGACAAAAGTGGTACCGAATTGACCAGCATGAGGTTTAGATTTACAAAACAATACTTAATTGTTGATATAAGCATGATAATTGAGTAAAACACAGTTAGTGTTATTTGGGATACGAACATGTCGGAATTCTTTCTTTCACGTTAAAAAACTAAAATAATTATAAAATTACAACACAAACAGATAGAAAGCTCTTTGATTTCTCTCGGCCTATACACTCTAAAACTCTAAAATAAAAAGAATTGGAGAAACTTAAATGTTTTGTGAAGTAAAGCCTAAAAGAACGAAATGAAATAACCGTCCCTCATAGCCGTGTGTTGAAGCACCACTTGCGGGACGGTGACGTGCGTCGGTCCCGCCGGATCGATTCCCCCGCCACCCCGTCCTTTTAACGCCGATGGTCAGTGTGCCGGCCAGCCTGGACGTAGTAATTAGGCGTTTTACTAAATCTCTAAGTGAATACCGTAGTGGTACTCCATCCTCACGTCACTTACTCGATTCCCAAACATTTAGAAACCTTTACTTCACTTCCACACAAGTAACACTACACACAGACAGTAGGGGTACACATATTCCGTTCCCGCGTGTAACATGGTGGCGACAGAAAGGGCATCCAACTACCGATTAAATTAATCAGTAAAATCTGTTCACCACCATGATTGCAGCACAGATTTGATGCACCTCGGTTGCTGTACATGATTTCGAGCATGATTCAACTGGACCTCAGTTGTTTCTTTAATCGTTCTATTTCTTAGTTTTAGACAAATATTTTCACAAAACATGTGGCTGTTATTTCTTTTTTTCAAGGGCCGAGTAATCTTTCGCTATGTAATAAAAATACGCTCTTCCTGTTGCAGTTGTTGTTGCCGATTTACTCTCAGTTTTTCTGTCTGTTAGCGAATGACGTTTATAGAAATGTGCACACCTAAAGTTAGACCGTAAGGCTGAAGGTAAAGTACCCTTTTGCACTTAGGAACAAGTTTCAGAACCTACTTCGAAACTGTTACCTCGAACATGCGTCCTTTTTTTCTATGCCAAGTGGCGGTTATTGAGGAAAGTAGAAGATAAATTCTTATTATGTCGACTTATAACATGAGCGGCATAGAATTAGATCGATCAGATATGTTTGGAAACGTTGATCGATAATTTATAGCAAATTACAAAAATCTCAGGAACTGACCAATCTGTCGTGTTGTGTAGCTTCATTTACTCCAAGTATTCGTCTTGTATTTGCATCGAAGATGTCCGCCTTCTTAGCTGAGTGGTCATCGCATCTAAGTGCCATTCAGTCGACCTGTGTTCGATTGTCAGCCGGGTTTGAGATTTTCTTCACTCGGAAGTTGGTGTTGTGTTGTCCGACCACTAGTTCATCATAAGTTGCCCAATGTGGCGTCAGTGGGAAAGATTTGCAGCTCGGCGGCCAAAGTTACCCAGATGGGGACCCTTGGCCATCAGTCCGATTAGATCATTTCGTTTCACTTCAGCACTGAAGTATGTTCCGTCGCATGTATAATATTACGAATCTCATTAGTGTTCTGCCCAAAGGCCGGTTTTCACATGGCAACACTCCGTGCCCTCCTGCATTCGACCACCCTCTTCAGGTTTGTGTGATTTCCACCTCCCTTTATATCTTGTTTCTCAGCCTCCTCCCAGAAACTAGTCCTTTCAAAGACACTCCCGTCTCAGAGAATGTCCCATCCATTTCATTTTCATTTCTCTTATAACTTGCAGCAGTTCTCTCCTCTCATCAAATCTTACCAACAATCTTTCGTCACTCACTCCTTCGATTTCGTTTTTCCTTTCCATTTACACCCCCATCTCAAATGCTTCTAGTCTTTTTTCAGCGTCCTGTCTCAGTGTCCATGTTTCTGCCCCATAGAGTGCCCTAACCCAAACAAGACACTTATCAAGACTTTGCCTCAGAAATTTATCTAGTTTGCCACACAATAATCTCCTCTTTCTATCGAATGCCTCATTCTCTAAAGCAATGCGAGTTTCCACTTCCTGATGACAACTCAAGTCTTCAGTACTCGTACTTCCAATATATTAAAATGATCTTACTTGGCTGATAATAACTCGTCCCATCTCTATATTTGCCAGTCTCCTTCCTTTCCCCATCAACATATTCTTTGTTTTTGCTGCACTGATTATCATCCCATGTGCCACATAAGCTTCGTTAATATCTTTTAGCATTTTATTTGTAGTTAGTTCACTCTCTGTCAGTAATACAATGGCAACAGCTAATAATGTAAACTCTATTCTCTTCCCACCAATAAATACTCCTCTATCCCCAGCTAATTCTTTCGCAATAATCTCTTCCAGGTATAAGTTGAACAACAAAGGGGTCACGCAACGACATTGTCTTGATGACCCTTCCAAAGTTGCTTCCTCCCGACGTTCCTTTTGCAGTCTTTATTCTTACTTCTTACTGTAAATATAGATTCAGTACAGATCGTCTATGCTTACAGTCTACTCCTTTCCTCTTCAAAATATCCACCATCTTGTTTCACTCAACTCTGTCGAAAGCTTTTCAAAAATCAATTAAATCAGCATAGAATAATCAGCCTTTCTCCCATGATTCTTAACAGTCAAACAGCATCTCTTGATCCTTTTCCTCTTCTAAATCCGAATTGTTCCTCTCCAGACCGTCTATCCGATTTGTCATATAGCCAATTATTCAGCACTCGCAACAATTTCTTAGCTGCATGAGAAACGAGCCTCCTCAAAACGAGAAAATTATTTCCTGGCCGTACTCTGTCCAATTGAATAATTGCCATACACGGTGCAAATGTTTGTGGCTGCCTCGCTGTTGTCGCCCCTCAACTGAACTGAAGCAGAGCAATATGTGGAAAATGTTCTGATTTCTCCAACTGCCACTCCATTTTCTAGCGACCAGAGCTCCACTAACTATCTCCAAATGACAAAATGGCAATGTGTAAACTCAAAAAGCAACAGTGAGCTTACAATTAAAAATGTGAATCAGTAAATAAACCCATAGCAACCTGAATAGGCTACTACCTTACGCACCAACGTAACACAATGACATGTGTGTCAGTTACAGAACTTTAATATTAGATGAGTACCCGGCGTTGCGCAGGCAGGTATTTATTCCAATGTTTTTAACAGAACTCCTCTTTACCCCTCCCTCTCTGTCCATCCCCTCCTCCCCCTCTCTCTGTCCGTGTCCTCACTCCTCATGTAAGTGTCATTTTCTCTTCCCTGTCCCTTCATCTCCTTCTTCCCCACACTTCTCTGTATATCGCCATATTCCAACAGGAGGCAGTTGATTCTTAACGCCTCAGTATTCCTTTCCAGACAGTAAGTAAGATGTGTACCAAGACTGGATGAAAACTGTTCATGGAATTAGGAGGAGCTTCTGACGGGCAAATTTACCCATGTACGCACACGTTACACGTCACAGTAACCTGCTTAATAGCTTGTTTGTCCGTCTTTGGAACGAAATACATCACTGATACTGCGTGTCAGGGATCCGACTGTTTCTTAGTAGGTTTCTTGAGGTATATGTTCTTAGATGTCTATGCACAGGTCACGTAATTCAAGTTAATAGGGGCCACTGATTCGTGTGCGCGGTGATGGCACTCGACAGCGACACAGATGGATTCCACAGGATTTACATCAGGCGAATTTGGTCTTCGAGACATCAACTTGGGTTCATTATAATGCTCCTCAAGCCACTGTAGAAACTGCTGAATGCTCACATCGCCATTGGGGAAGACATCAAGCACGAAGGAGAACAGCACGTTCACAGCTGTCAGCTTGTCTTCGATTACTACCACAGGTCCCACGCAAGCGAAGGAGACTGCCTCCCACCGGCTTGCGTCCGTGGCATGCTGCACATTTCAAGCCGCCATTCAGTGCGATGACGGCGTATGTGGAGACGACCAGCGAATTAGTGCAGCAAAAATGTGATTCACCCAAAGAACCGACACATTTCCATTGAGCGACGGTCAAATCCTGATGGTCCTGTGCCCACTGCAATCGTAATTCACGGTGTCGTTGGGTCAACGTGTGAACACGTAGGGGTGGTGTGTTGCGGAGCTCCATGTTCAACAATGTACGATGAACGGTGTGCTCTGAAACACTCGTGCGTTGACCAGTATTGTGCTCTTTCGGCAGAGATCCCACAGATCACCATGTGTCCTACTTTGCAGGACAGACAAGCCTCTGAACCCCACGTCATGTGGAGAGTCGTGAACGTCCAACCATTTAGCACTTATTGGTAGTTTCACTGTCCTTATTGCTCTTTCCGTAGATGCTCACAAGAGTAGCACTTTTTCGCGATAATCACTCACTGGCTCTGTATAATAATAATCTGCCCTTTGTCAAAGCTGCTTATCTCAAACGATTTCACCATTTGCAACCCATCTCTTCGCTAGCGTGATCCCCCGTACGTGACTGCTCTGCTTACACAGTTTTGTTACCACGTCACGTGCCTGCAACCCCACCAGGCGGCATCCAACGTCACTTTGGGCAGTGGCTGTATTGTTTTGGCTGATCAGTATACATTTCACATATTTGTTCTCTAATTTCATCTGTATGTCTAGCGAATTTCTCCCTGCAGTTTTCTTTCCATACAAGTAATCGCTTATGAAAGCTTATCTCGTTAACTATGTGTCTTGCAATGATATAATGTTGCAGGGAGGTTCAGTGGTGTATATGGATAGCGCCAGTGAAATTTGTTGTGAACACAGGTAGTAGTAAAGAAATAATAAACTAAAACGTCATGGATGATGTCGCAGTTTTTCACTCATCTCATTGTTTATGACTTCATGTTCCCTCAACTTTGTGTCATGAAATTATATAATTTTGCATGTGTGTTCAGTGCTATATGAGTATACTCTCTGCAAAATTTATCGGGAATAGAGTTAACAGTACATAAGTGATAAATTAAAATGGCGTGCCTCATGTGGCAGGTTTACTGCTTCAACAGCAAAATGTAGTTAAGTTATAAACTGTTTTTATCATTCTGTGAGGAGTGTCAGCGAGAACAAATTTCTTAAGGGTTTCGAATTACATAGCAATTATAAGTGACTTAATGCTCTCCTTCTCAAATGCTGGATGAATATAGCCCTGGTACTTGTGCATCGAGAGATCTACTCCATTTCACCCCATCCCCCCACACCCTTAGTGAGTGGATTATTCTTAGCCCACAGTGCTTCTTTCTGGACAGTAAGTGATATGTGTTCCAAGTTTGAATCAAATCGTTCCAGTAGTTTAGGAGGAGTTGCTGAACACTTATACATACATACAAACATACATACACACATACATACTCGCACATCTATTTTCATACATATAGATTTTGCTCGTTTCATCAGATACGTAGTTCGGCGAGAAGACTGAGAAAGCATTAAGTGCTTGTACGAGTCATTCCTTAATTTTACCACTTCTGAAATTTATTACTGTGGCTGGAGCCACGGTCATTTTTTGAATGATGCTGCACACAATTTTTAATTTACCAGGAAGATTCATCTCAGTGCACACTCAGCTATAGAGTGAATATTTCATTCTGGAAGAATCGGTAAATTCAGGTGATTCTCATGACGAGCAGTTAAGCTCTTCCTTATATGATCTCAAGGTCCTCACATCCGCCATTATTGAGAAGAAGCGGACGTTAATGAAACCTCAACTTTTCCCCTCTAGATTCTGCCCTGAGTCAAAGCTGACCTGGATTTGGCAAGATCTGAGTTTCCTTTGAATCTCTTTCGAAAATTACTACCCGTATCTACTGTTACACGTCCGTATCTACTGTTATATGTCCGAGCTCTCACGCAGCCAATGCGATGTACTCCAGATTGATAAAAAGATCCTTTTTGAAAGTTTCCCGGTTCCTTAACCTATTATCAAGATGTTTCAGTATAAATAACGGAGGAATTATTTTGGCTGACGACAATTTCCTCCCAGTTTATGTGACCAAAGTCTCGTCATTTTAACAGATTAATTGAAAGATCTTAAGTGTGAATACTTTCATATACATCATGTTTTTAATTATTTGAGGATTGCTTGCGTAAGTCTTATAATATATTCTTTTGATTCTTATGGTTTACATCATATGATGGATTAAGTATTTCGAAATCGGTCGTGTAAACAATAAAATAATGTAACTGAGTCAGCAACTGTTGTGCGGTTTCTTCAATTTACAAAACGGAATTCTACAGTTAATGCTGCCCCACAAGATGAATTCCTTGTAATAAGCCTTTAGGCGTGTACCTGTAAACAAGCTACTGATTAATTAAGGAACTTTATTTTTTGAAGTGGTAATTAAAACTACACGTAATTATGATGCTTCCTACCGAGGATGTCATTATTTATACATTATGTGATTTTAGTTGCTAGTCCCTCTGGTAATATATAATTTTGCGGAATGTAAGACCTGACAGACACTGAAATATGTGTTGTAAACCGCCAAACCCCTTGCTTGACTATCGAGCACGTCAGACTGCCGATCGTTTAATTCAGCAGAGAATACTAGAAAATACCAGGCTACCTAGGCGGCTGCTATTTTACGTAATTAGAATCGTATTCTCGAAACGCATCAGGGGCATTAGGTGGCTTGATATTTCACCCGCCATTGGCTTACTTAGAGGGCTTGGGTAAAAACCAACAGCAGAAACACACACGTTAATTCGTAACGGCATCGGGTAATGAAATAAGGGTTCGCTAATGTTAAAATGGGATTAAAGTTAAATCCGGGATTATGCTACGGAAATTATCTCCCGTCGGTGTCTGTGAAAACTTGGGACGTCATGACGCAAACACGTGAAGGATTTCATCCGCCTCTGCAAGCGCCATGTTAATTCGTTTAGCAGAGTGCTGGTGGAGGGACCTAATATGCCACTCCGCTTTAGCCCCCGGCGCCAATCCATTTATAAACGAAACCTCCATCCAGCGCCATTTTGGAGATGATTTAAAAGAGATTTATTACTTTTCTCTGAAATACAAGCTCTTTTAAGCCGATATTTTCTGACAACACGGTCGACCAGGACCACAGAGGAAAAGAAGTACATGCGGAAATTTCGCTACGTACAAGCAACAAGGGACTCTTTTTTTTACTTTAGATCATTTTCCTTAATCCAGTAAGCTGATAGAACATATGACGTAGCTTAGAAAGGAGGGCGAGGGGGGGGGGGGGAGGAGGGGGGTTGGCTCGTCACGGGTGACAACAGACTGCCATTAAAATCGTCGTTTTTCCCTTACAACAAGCAGCGTTATTTCTTTCTTTTTATTAAGATAAAATACTGATAAAACACACAGTCTGTCTGTATGTCTATAGCGAGCTCACCTCACTGGAGTTAGTGGGGAGAGGGGAAACACTAAATCTCCTTCCGCGCGACGATTGGCGTTGCTGGGGACAATGTCTCGTGCCATACTGACAACTCAGTTTACTTGCTGATGATCTGCTGTGGCAGAAGTATCTCACGGAACAAGCCGGCCAGGGTGGCCGAGCGGTTCTAGGCGCTACAGTCTGGAAAAGCGCGACCGCTACGGTCGCAGGTTCGAATCCTGCCTCGGGCATGGATGTGTGTGTTGTCCTTAGATTAGTTAGGTTTAAGTGGTTCAAAGTTCTAGGGGACTGATGACCTCAGAAGTTAAGTCCTATAGTGCTCAGAGCCATTTGAACCATTTACTTTACGGAACTAAAACAACTGTGGAAGCTCATTTTAAAGACGCTCACATTGAAAACTGCTGTAATGTGGCAACAACACACACAGTTCATGTGCAGTACTTTGTACCGTGGTTAATGGAATACATTTTAGTAACCGTGCTTCGTGCCAAAAAATAGCTCGCACGCAGTACAGTGACTTTTACTGGTTTCAACTTTAGCGTTTTAGCTTACTTTGGATTGGACGGATAGTAACGGAAACCGTAAGTGTTGAAACTTCCTGGCAGATTATAACTGTGTGCCAGACCGCGACTCCGCCTCGAGTTCGAGTCGCGCTCCGGCACACAGTTTTAATCTGTCAGGAAGTTTCATATGAGCGCACACTCCGCTGCAGAATGAAAATCTCATTCTGGAACCGTTAGTGTTGCTTTTATTTTCGTAGCTGGGTGGCTTGGTCGGGGTTCCCCCAAAACAGTCGTTGCTTGTCGGCTGTTTCATTTCTCCTTCCTTCCTTGTTGTGACTGTGACTGACGTGAAGTGAATGATTGTTGTTTTGATAGTGTGTTACGAATGGCGTGAAAAGATATCTTGAGAAAAAAATTAAAACCTAGGTAAGTGGATTAGTTTAACAATATGTGACAGAATATATCATTATTGAATACATGATCGCTTCCGCTTCACGAACTGTGATGAAATTTAGGATGTAAAACACAGCCATACAGCCAACAGCTGCGCTTGGAATGGAATTTAGCCGGTTTAGGTTAGCATAATATATCTATTTTCAAAAGTTACACGAGAAAGATACATGACATGCCTCGGCAGCATAGGTCACATACATAAATCATAAAAGAAATTGTAATAGCCACTTGTCAGTTGACCATTTTATGCTCAGCTCGTACGTGCTAAAAGCATCACTTCTGTTAAGGTTTATATTTCTGGCTTATCTTACCCAGGCAGCAAAATGCCATTTATTATGTCATGTAACTTTAAAAAATGGATAGCTGATACTAACCGAAATTTGTTGTAACATTACCGTATTGATTTTGGTAGGAAATATTAAGTCCCGTACGCAAGCGTAGCAAGAAATATTTCACGTCAGGCGGCAGAAATATGCAGGTTGGTGACTTGGGTTAAGAATGTGAAACGTTCCTAATCACAGTCACCCATCGTTTGAGAACAGGTAACTCTGAGTAAACGCATTGTTTAGAAATTATGAAGCGCTAGGCACGCTCCATGGTAATACTTTTCAGAAAACTCAAAAACACTAAATAATATTTACCAGCCATTGCCTTCCAACACGTTTGTTTCACTAAGTGGTGGTGGTTGTTGGATGTTTAAGGGGGACTAAACAGCGAAGGTCATCAGTCCCTTTTCACTAAGTAACTCAAGCCATATTTACTATACATACGAACAGCTATCTCTCACAGAGACGGCGACTGGCTTTATTCGTTTACAATAATAATGTATTTATCCATTATAAACGCTTATATATTATAAAATGTATACCTATAATCCAACAGATAAACATATTTTCGATATATGATGTCGATTATACTAATTGAGAATACTGTTTTTTTTAGCCAAGCGTACTAAGGAACCAAAAACATTAATATTAAGAGTCCACACGTGTAAAAGAAAAGTTGTATTTCAGCAGAGAAAAACGAAACAGGCTAAAACTGATGCACTTCGTGGTAGGGAGCCACCTTCAAATATGTTACAAAAACTGATTATATCGAAGTGCATCTAAAGAAAACGGTTCTCACTTCCATGCAAGATTTAGGGAATATCAGCACATCTTTAGAAGGCAAAAGCTACACTACAGAAATGATGATAACCCATGAAGAAGACGAAGTAAGAAAAAATAGTGAAAATGACTGTGATAATACTTATAATGTTACTTCTACCAGACTCTATAATAACATGAATGAAGCACTTTAGGACTTGCGAGACGTTTCTCGCAGAAGAATATTAGTTGCTGATAATGTTCGCACTGCGATCACAAAAAGGAAGGGAAGAATTCCTAAACAGAGACGGTACCTTTAGCGCTGTATCTAGGCACGGATCAAAAACAAAATAGCGGTATCTTTCAAAAGAATAGTTTTTCAACCTAATGGAGAAAAAAATTTGCGTTTTTGTATGGTTTACTTTCCTATGATTATCAATCTGTACTCCCTCTGATGTCGTTTATTTGCTGTCACTAGTAGTACTAGTGGACAATCTGAATTTATGACTTAATTTCAGAAGCGGTGGAAACTTAATCCTGAAGCGGGCGATTATGAAACTAAAAACGAGCATCTGGGAAAACTTGAAATGTGAAAAACTTTGGAAATGAGCCTAAAATTACACAAAACATCAAATTAATCAGCCTTGTAATTAATGGATAGGAAAAAAATTAATTGGAAGCATCTTTTATCTAGATTATTGGTTATATGTTTGCTTCTGGCTAAACCAAGTCTTGCATATCTGGCGCATGATCAAGGACAAGGCTTTACAAATAGAAGCAGTCTCTTGGAACTCATTCAATTACTGTCAAATATGATGTAGCGTTTATAGGACACGTCTAGAATTTGGAACATGGTAAATCACAAAAAGTACCATATTTGTTGAGAGAAGTAGAAAATCAATTTTCTTTAAAAAGAAAAACGCCACTAGTATAAGTGACAAAATTCTAAAGATTCCAGGAAAAGACGTTTTAGATGGTATGATGTGTCGTTCCCAAGGTTATAGCTATGCAGCTTATATGAGCGACGTATATGGGGGAGAACAAGCTATTGTAAACTGCTTTTTGTAGCACAAAGACCTTTTATAGGATTTACTGATAATTCAGTTAATTTATGTGGCCAACAATCGTTTGCACAAAATGAATTTTGTGCAACATTTTTGTTGATTGTCACATTGCTTTGCTATCTTTACTTCCGTAAAGATGTACGAAAGAAGTACATTGAGTCTTAATCAGTTAGCTATTACAAAAGACGAACTGGGTCTTTAACTGAACAAAAATCAGATCATAGACTAGACGAGGCAAGAGGTCGTGCTGCGAAAAAGTTGGGGACCATTGCAATAGAAAGACGAATTTGTCTTAAGAAACGAATGTCTGCCTAAATTCTCACCGATGCAAGAACCACACTGAGGGCAGGATTCAGTACCGAACTCTAAACCAGAGCTGGTTAACTGTGCATCACGATGTTTGCATGTACAAATAAAGAATATAGAAGTCACATCCCGTTAGTGCGGATAATTTCGTTGCTTATGGATTAAGAGTTGGTTAGTTGCGAATGTAGCTATGCTAGACAGCAAAAGTATGGACCTTACCCAGAAACAAAGCGACCCACTCTACACAATAATTTTTGCTCGTAAGTGTGTGTCTAGTTCCATTCACCTCCTTTGTATACAGTGATTATGCCACAAATTTCATTTACTCCTTCAATATGAATACAAATTATTCTGTATTCACATTTGATATCTACATTTCCACTATTTTTCCATATTTCGTATTTTTCAAACTATGCCATTATTTTCCATTTATTTTCTTGAATTGTTATGTTTTCCACTTTTCGGCATTTTAACCATATTTTACGATGTCGTACTGAAAAGTGAGTACTGAATTTTTATGTAAATATCCAAAACAAACTTTTTAAATAAAAGACTCATTAACAATCTAGATCTTTATTCCTCATATCCAGATATCTTAACATAGCCACCCATTTCTCTCAACGATATACGAGAGTATTGATACCGGCCCTGCAGAATGTTTGACTGTGTGTGTGTGTGTGTGTGTGTGTGTTTGTGTTTGTGTGTGAGCGAATGTGTGTCTCACGGTGTGGAGAACATGTCCTTCGACTTCGCCGAATCTACGTATGATTAAGTTTGGCGTACTTAATTTTTTATGCTCTGCCGCTCTCGCTTTATCTACAATACAAAACGGTATGTTCTGGAGGTCTTCGACGGTTACAGCTGAGGCGTTTGCCCTCCGGCCATTCTCCTTTCGTGAGGTGTGCGATTGTATGGGTTCTTTGGTGCTGTGGTTGCCACACTTCACCACTCCAATTGTTTTTCACCTGGGCGGAGGTCCACTCGATTTGCGTGGTAACCCCTCTTACCCATTCGGCCTCTGCGATCGTACTGAAAGCAGTCAGCTGGTTGAGCCGATACTGTTGCGTGGGTAGAGTGTGTGGGGGGTTAGCACTGCTCCCCTCCACTGGCGTCGCCCTCCTAGTGCACCAACTTGCTTGTTGCTCCGTGCCTTAATTTAATTAATTTGGCTCGGAAGAATAGTAACCGTATACATTAACTCAAATGGGATACGAATGCGCTTGTGCCGTGCAGAGTGGACGCGCAGTTAGAGGCGCCATGTCACGGACTGCGCGGCCCCTCCCGCCAGAGGTTCGAGCCCTCAAATGGCTCTGAGCACTATGGGACTTAACATCTATGGTCATCAGTCCCCTAGAACTTAGAACTACTTAAACCTAACTAACCTAAGGACATCACACAACACCCAGTCATCACGAGGGGTTCGAGCCCTCCTTCGGGCATGGGTTTGTGTGTTGTTCTTAGCATAAGTTAGTTTAAGTAGTGTGTAAGTCTAGGGACCGATGATCTCAGCAGCTTGGTCCCTTAGGAATGCACACACATTTGAACATTGTTTTGAAGGCGATTGTTGCCAGATTATATTCCTAGCTAAACGTTGTTTTATGTTTTTGTTTGTTCCTCGTAGCCACTGACTTGACACGGCTTTTTATATTGTTTCCCTAGGGCTTTATCGTACGACTATAATTTAATTTATGTCGACATTTACGAAGCAATGTGCAGTACACATTCACTCCTTGCTCAGTCTACTGCATCCTAAAATGTCAGTGGTAATACTGTCTGTGGCATTTCCTTGGTGTTTCTAATCAAATGGTTCAAATGGCTCTGAGCACTATGGGACCTGAGTTCTAAGGTCATCAGTCCCCTAGAACTTAGAACTACTTAAGCCTAACTAACCTAAGGACATCACTCATATCCATGCCCGAGGCAGGAATCGAACCTGCGACCGTAGCGGTCGCGCGGTTCCAGACTGTAGCGCCTAGAACCGCTCGGCCACCTCGGCCTGCTGTTTCTAATCCTAGGTCCCTTAAATATCTAATTAGCCCCTTACTGGGTCTAACATACTGTGTAGAGATTTGTCTAATCTTACAAGTGTGTCTTTCAGGTATCCTTGTTCCGCTGAATCGTGAAGATAATGGTCGTGTGTCTATGGGGAGACGTCAAGAATCCACATCACCAGTCTGTTCTTTACTACTTTCAATTTTTGGAGGTTGGATGTGCACGTTATACCCTACGATGAACACCAATGAGTTAGTTATGGTGGGACTGTTCTCTAGTACAGTTTTCATTTTGTTTCTATCTTGAGATCCTTGCTGAAGGAAAAGTACAGCAGGGGCTTAGGTGGGATCGTGCCTCGCAAACCTCTTGTCCCCAATGTGTATGTGGAACATCATCTTTTTGTCCAATGTCGGTCTTACCAATACTTTTCCATTTAGGGAACCTATTCCAACTACATCTGGGACCAGTTAATGAAGGTCACGAGATGGCACTGTCGTCTTGATGAACAGTTTCGCTCAGTTTGTCAATCTGTTGGGGCTAACAATGACTCTGGTGGCCCTTTACGCCACGGAAGACAGCTTAGCGTCAGGCAACGTAAATGGATAAAGAGCGATTTGCTTCCCCAGCAGGATTAATTGTCACCGACACCTCCACGAGTAGTGCATACACTCAATAAAGATAGTGAACCAATCGTGTTCTTCGAGACAATTTTCAACGAAGATGTTACAGAAAACAATGTAAAGCACACGGTAATACACGTCGCTGAGAAACATAACACTAGTTTCTGTCTTTCAGCGATGAAATGTACTATTTTCTAGGTACACTGATTCTGAGCTGTTAAGCTCCTTTACCTAGACGTCGCATGTACTGTGAGACTGACGAAGATTGCCACAATATTACAGTAGCTAGATCGATGTGACGCAATCTGTTCGCAGACATATTAAGATATTATCATGTAGCAGATAACAACAACTTAAGCACAAGTGACAAAATGGATAACATTACGGGGATTGTTCTACCATCAAAGATAAGTTTCTCTTGTATATTCCTATTGAGAGAAAATTCAATACTGATGAATCAGTGATAACCCATACTGGACGTCATAGCGGTAAACAGCATCTGCATGGAAAGCCGATCCGTTTTGGATTCAAAGAATTCCTTGCAGGAGCTCGTTCATGGTACTCTCTGCCAGTTGACTTCTATGAGGGATGATGTGAAGCATTGAAGCATGAAATACAGGCCATGGAGAAGATGATGTTAGGAAACTGACATAAACAGTAAAGAATAAATATCCATACCAACTGTTTCCCTTGTATTGTGACAATTTCTATACACTCCAAGATTACAAACTACTTTGCAAGAAAACAAATGTGAAAATGACTGATGCTATTCATCAAAACGGGCCAGAAAAATGACCACTAACAGAGGTCAAGTTTGCACAATGGCGACCCAGTGAATTTCGTAACTGGAGGATGGAAACAGAAAATAATATTAGAGTCGTATGATAAATTGACAACAGCGTGACTAAAATATTGTCTAAAGAATTTATAGTACATCCTGTTAAAAATGCACGCCGATGTTCAATCGCTACTAAACAAAAACTAATACTGATCAGCCAAACATTGTACGATACTACAACCGATCCATTGGTGGAGTAAACAGTAGATGATAATTTTGTAGATTGAAGTATTACTAGTAGAGACAAAAAATGGAAAATTTCAAGTCTGCGAAACTTATCCCTGACCACAGTAGCAAATGAGATTCACTGTACCCATATCTGCAAGAAAACATTTAGCTCAATATATCATTATCACTGGCGATGTCAGAAGACAATATGCGCTTTGTAAAGATATCACTGGCAAATCGTAAAGCAAGTGTAACATATATCTGCATGACAAAGGCTTTGTAGAGAGTCATGCAAACGATATTATGTTCTGTATTTACTTAATACGATCACTTAGTAGTTCATAACTCGTAATAATGAAAATCACTCCCCATACCCCTTCCCAATAAACCATGGACCTTACCACTGGTGAAGAGGCTTGCGTGCGTTTGCGATACAGATAGTCGTGCCGTAATTGCAACCACAACGGTGGGGTATCTGTTTGGGGCCAAACACAAGTGTGTTTCCTGAAGGACGGCAGCAGCCTGTTCAGTAGTTTCAGGGGCAACAGTGTGGCTGATTACCTGAACTGGCCTTGTAACATTAACCAAAACGGCTTTGCTGTGCTGATACTGCGAGCGTCTGAAAGCAAGGGGGCACTACAGCCGTAATTTATTCCGAGGGCATGCAGCTCTACTCTATGGTTAAAGAATGATGTCATGCTTATGGGTAAAATATTCCGGGGGTAACATAATCCCCCGTTGGGATCTATGGGCGGGAACTGCTCAGGAGGGCGACGTAATCAAGAGAAAGAAAACTGGATTTCTACGGATCGGACAGTGGAATATCAGATCCCTTAATCGGGCAGGTAGATTAGAAAATTTAAGAAGTTAAACCAATGCGTTAAAATTAGGTATAGTGGGAATTACTGAAGTTCGGTGGCAGGAGAAACAGGACTACTGGTGTGGTGAAAACGCGGTTGTGAAAACAAAATCAAATAGGGGTAAGGAAGATGTAGGTTTAACAATGATTAAAGAAAGCTACTACGAACAGCATAGTGAACACATTATTGTAGCCAAGATAGACACGAGGCCCACACCCACGACTGTAGTACAAGTTTAAATGACAACTAGCTCTGCAACTGATGAAGAGATTGGTGAAATGTGTGATGAGATTAAAGAAATTATTCAGACAGTTAAGAGAGGCCAAAATTTAATAGTCATGGGAGACTGAAATTCGACAGTAGAAAAAGGAAGAGAGGGAAAACTCGTAGTTGAATGCGAACTCGTGGAAAGGAATGAAAGAGGAAATCGCCAGGTAGAAATTTGCACAGAGTACCGTTTAATCGTACGTAAGACTTGGCTTAAGAATCATGAAAGAAGGCTGTATACATGGAAGAGACCTATAGGATCTGGAATTTTTCAGATTGGTTATATAATGATTAGACAGTGATTTAGGAGACATTTTTTAAATTGTGAGACATTTTCTGGAACAGATGTGGACTCTGACCACAGTTTATTGGTTATGAACTGTGACTGAAACTGAAGATACCGCAGAAATGTAAGATTTTAAGAAGATGGAACCTGGACAAACCGAAAGAACCACAGGCTGTACGAAGTATCAGAGGCAGCATTGGGGAACGAGTGACAAGAACAGAGGAAAGGGATTCAGTAGAAGAAGAATGGATAGCTCTGAGAGAGGAAATACTGAAGGCAACTGAGGATCAAGTACGTAAAAAGACCGGGGCTAGTGGAAATCTTTTGGTAACATAAGATATACTGATTTTAAATGGTAAAAGAGAAATTATAAAAATCTAGCAAATGACGCAAGCGCAAGGGAATACAAACGTGTCAAAAATGACATCGACAGGAAGTGCAAAATGAGTGATCAGAGGACAAATTCAAGGACGCAGAGGCCTATATCATTAGCTATAAGATAGATGCCACCTACAGGAAAATTAAAGAGAACTTTGGAGGAAAACGGATCACCTGTATTAACATCAAGAGGTCAGATGAAAAACCAGTCCTAAGCAAAGAAGGGAAAGCAGAAAGGTAGAAGGATTGCATGGAGGATCTATACACGGGAGATGTACATTAGAGCGCAATTATAGAAAAGGAAGAGGACGCTGATATTGTTGTGGATTGGCAAGAGAGCCAACCCACTATGAGAGGAAGCCAAAAGGCACGCGTCTTAGCTCACGCAGGCTGGCGTGAGGTCTAGAACAGGTCAAGGAAATTAGACTAGCAAAAAAGGACGTAGCTGTGGAATACTTAACTTTAACCCATAATTGGTGAACATCGCTCTTGACGGTACATGTTTTACAGCATCAGTAGTAACTGGTAGTGGCGCCTTGCTAGGTCGTAGCAAATGACGTTGCTGAAGGCTATGCTAACTATCGTCTCGGCAAATGCGAGCGTATTTTGTCAGTGAATCATTGCTAGCAAAGTCGGCTGTACAACTGGGGCGAGTGCTAGGAAGTCTCTCTAGACCTGCCGTGTGGCGGCGCTCGGTCTGCAATCACTGATAGTGGCGACACGCGGGTCCGACATATACCAACGGACCGCGGCCGATTTAAAGGCTACCACCTAGCAAGTGTGGTGTCTGGCGGTGACACCACATTCCTCCCCCGCAAATCGGCGGACGGTTGTGGCATAAGGCTTCCGCCCGCCGTGGGGAGGACCCCATATTGACGTATGCGACGAGGTGGGGAGCCTAACAACAGGCTAGGTTGTGCCACCCGCACCCTGCCATTCGGACCGAGGGGAGCTAGGAAACGCCTGAAAACCTGCTCCAGGATGCACGCCAACATGCGGCGTATGCGCCCGTAGAGAGACAGGAGGGGCCGAAGGGTCGACCTTCATCGGGCCGGGGAACCCGACGGGCGAAGACGACATATGGTCCGGAGCGGGCAAGAGTTCCATGTCGGAGGACAACTGGTAACGGGAAGCGATCGACGGCGCGTGACCCAGGGAAGCGCCCGGCGGCTGCAGCGACGCGTCCGATGCGGGCGTCGCCGGCGGGAGAACAGGCGGCGGTGGCGGCGGCGGCGGCGGCGCGTCGCCATGGGGCAAAATGGAAGGCAGCGTCGGTAACACCTGGGGCTGAGGCGAGCCAGTAGATGGGTCCCAAGGGGGCTGACCGGACGGCACCATCGCTGAAAGCAGACGGGGAGCGGCAGACCCCGTGTGACGACAGAGGCGCAGCTGATTGAGATGCCGACGCACCTCACCAGAGGCCCCCAAAACCAGGTACATAGCGCGGCCGAGGCAGCGAAGAATGCGCCCTTCGAACCGACGCCGTGAACCTCGATAGTTGCGGTAGTAGACAACGTCGCCTGGGGCAAAAGCAGGTGTCTGCCGCTGCACAGGAACCTGATGCGGCGGGTGTAGCAAAGACATCAAGCTGCGATGAGGGCGACCGTGAAGCAACTCCACCAGCGAGCGACCATCTCGGGGCTGAGAGCGATACGAGGACAAAAAGAGCAATAACGCGTCCTCCCGAGATTGAGACTCTTTCAACTTCAACATCTGTGACTTGAAAGTCCTGACCAAACGTTCGGCGGCACCGTTTGACTGTGGCGAAAACGGCGCGGACGTCAGATGTTGAATACCATTGGCCTTGCAGAATGACTGAAATTTCTGCGGACATGTATTGTTGTCCATTGTCGGAAACAATAGTCTGTGGAAGACCTTCAATGCAAAAGATAGCGGGTAACGCTTGAATGGTGGCAGATGACGTCGTGGAAGACATCCGGACAACAAAAGGAAAATTACTGAATGAATCGACTAGAACCAACCATCGAGCATTCCAGAATGGACCAGCAAAATCGATGTGTAAGCGTTGCCAAGGGGAAGCGGCTTTTGGCCATGCAAAGAATTTCCGCAGTGGTGCTGATTGTTGTACGGCACACACCATGCAAGAAGAGCACAAATTCGTAATCGCAGCATCGATTCAAAACCAAGTACAGTGCTGACGAGCAAGTTGTTTCGTTCTCACTATACCCCAATGTCCTTGGTGGAGAAGCCGTAAGGTACAGGACTGTAACGAACGTGGGACCACGACCCGGAACTGATCATTATCAGAACGCAACAGCAAAACACCACGTCGTACAAAAAGTCTCTCCTTGTGAGCAAAAAATCGGCGAACCAACTGATCCCCGATCCGTGACTTTGACAAGGGCTATTGAGTAGCAACGAAACGCAGAACTGTAGCCAGGACAGGGTCGGCGTCTGTGCCTGTAGCTACACGACGAAAATCAATCGGAAACGAGTCGACGACGTCATCGGTTTCCGAATCAATGAACATGCAAGCAAGTTCGGAGGAATCGAATGCTCTAACCTCAGCAACAGGCAAACGGGACAACGAATCGGCGTTTCCGTGCTTAGCAGTGGACCGATAGAAGATATCGTAGCGGTACTGCGAGAGGAAAATAGACCAGCGAATGAATTTCTGCGCTGTATGTGGAGGTACAGGCTTGGTCGGATGAAAAAGCGATGTCAAAGGTTTGTGGTCTGTGATGATGGGAAAGTGACGACCATGCAAGAAATCATGAAACTTTGTAACACCAAATACGAGAGCCAATGCTTCTTTCTCGATCTGTGAATAATGTCTTTGCGCAGACGAGAGCAATTTGGACGCAAAGGCAATAGGGCGATCGTGCGATCCATCTTTGGGCGCAAGCACAGCTCCGATCCCGAAATCCGATGCATCCACCATGAACAAAAGGGGCTTCCGGGGATCGAATGGCCTAAGGCAAGTATTGGAAAGCAACGCCGATTTCAGCTGGCGAAAGGCGCGTTCGCATTCCGTCGTCCAGACGAACGGCGTAAGCGATGAAGCGGAGCTGAAATGGAAGAGGCGTGTGGAACATATTTGTTATAGTAATTTATTTTTCCCAGCACACTCTGTAGCTGCTTCAAATTCTGCGGCGAAGGCAAGTCTTGTATGGCACGGAGGTGCTCTGGACTGGGATGTATGCCTTGGGCATTGAGTACATGTCCCAGATAGGGTAAGTCACGAGCAAAATACACACATCTGTCCTTCCGCAAGCGAAGACCACTTTGTCGCAAGACCTGAAATAATGTTCTGAGATTGGCTAAATGTTCTTCTTCCGTCTTTCTAGAGATCACAACATCGTCCAGATAGTTTGCTTCAGTAGGGACCGACGCACAAATAGATTGTAGATATTGCTGAAACAATGCAGGGGCGGATGCACACCTGAATGGCAGTCGTTTGAATCGGTACAAACCAAGATGCGTGTTAACCACCAAAACGCGCTGGGATTCTTCGTCCACCGGTATTTGCAAGTACACATCTGCTAGGTCCAACTTCGAAAAATATTTACCCGGGCACAGTTTGTCAAAAAGGTCTTCTGGGCGGAGTAAAGGAAAAGTTGCAGTCACTAGTTGTGGATTCACTGTTGCCTTGATGTCCACGCAAAGTCTCAATTTTCCGGAAGGTTTTTGGCAAAATTTCTAAGGGTGATGCCCAGAGAGAAGCCTGCACGCGTTCAGTTACACCCTGTGATTCCAATTCGTGTAATGTTTTTGCGACGTCATCGCGCATTGCGTGGGGAACATCGCGCGCTCTGAAAAATTTCGGTTGCGTGTTTACTTTCGGTTCCAAATGGGCTTTATAGTTCCTAGCGCAACCGAGGCCTGGTGCAAATATGTCTGCAAATTCTTCACATAGACGAGAAACACTGTCTGAAGGCACAGTCTGATTCACTGATAGGACCTGGTTGACTATAGACAAGTTAAACAACTGAAATAAATCTAAACCAAACAAGTTCACTGCTGAAGAAGAACGAAGGACGTACAATGACACAAGTTTTTTTTGTCCCTTGCATGTTGCAAGAAGGCTGCACTGTCCTAAAACAGGGTGCCCGTGACCGGACTATGTAGTTAGCTTAACATTTGCGGCACGCAACAGAGGTGTGCCCAGCTGTTTGTACATGTCTTGATTGGCCACTGAAACTGCAGCTCCTATATCGAGCTGGAATGGTATCACTTTGCTGTTAATGTCCAAGTCTACAAAAAGTTTATTGCCCTGCTGACGACAAGATCGACTGTCTCGTGCTACGTGAACTGACACTGGTACAAATCACATGTGACATGACGGGATTTCCGTCGATGTCGACGCACACTATTTGTGGGACGAACACAGTCACTGTTAGAGAGAGTGGCACTGGGCAGAGTGGAATGAACTACATGAATTTCCATCGGCGAAGTTTCATGAGCCAGAATATCCTTGGTTCGATTCCGATTCCAGCGCGAAGCAAAGGGCCGGCAATAGTTGTGAGTGTCTGATCTGAGCTTTTTCTGGCAAATACTCTGAACATTCCTTCTTAATTACAGAAAAAGCAAATAGCCTGTCGTGACAAGCAATTCTCACGCGAATGTCTAGCAGCACACTGCGGGCATGATTTTAGCACTGCATTTGCTTGCCTGTGCGGCACACGTGGCTGAGAGCCTGGTGGCAGCTGCACGGACAGGCGCGAGGGCTGTTTACTGTTCCGTGCAGCGCGCCCAGCGGACTGGTTAACCTGACACACGGGTGGTGAAGTTTCAAATGATTCCAGAGCAAAGTCACTTGTGTCCTGCCGATCCAATATGTCCATCATTTGTTGAAGGGAGGGATTGACTAGTTTCAAAATCTGTTCCCTTATACGAACATCAGAAACGTTCTGTGAAATTCCATCACGCACCATAGTATCAGATTAAGAGAGTGCACATCGACACTCAAAAGCACAATCCCTAGTAAGGCCTTGCAAAGTTGCAACCCACTCCCTATTAGTCTGACCTGCCGTACGTTTTGTACGAAAGAAGGTATACCTTTTTGCAACTACATTGACTGATTCTTTGAAATATCCATCTAATGCAGACAAAATTTCTTCGTAGGACAGAGTTGCTATGTCGCGTCGGGGAAATAATTTGACTATCACACGGTACGTGGTCACTCCAACGGAAGATAATATGAAAGGCTGCCGCTCATTATTTTGAATTCTGTAGGCGGCAAGATGGAATCCAAATTGGTGCGACCACTCCGTCCAGCTTTCCAGTGCAGCATCAAAAGGACGAAAAGTTGGTGCAACTGCATGTTGTGGCTGCATGAGCGGTGGAGCGGCGGCTGCCGCATTGTTTTGCATTGCACGTTGACCCTGGACGAGCTGTCCAAGGGCATCCAGTAGGGCCTGCGTCTGATGATTCTGTAAGCGATATAATTCGGACAGTACATCTGGGGATGGTGGCGAAGCCATTACACAAGTAAATCACGGCAGTATAGTTACGAACGCGGATTGGCCTCGTCGCCAAATGTTGTGGATTGGCATGAGAGCCAAACCACTATGAGAGGAAGCCAAAAGGCACGTGTTTTAGCTCACACAGGCTGGTGTGGGGTCTGGAACAGGTCAAGGAAATTATACTAGCAAATAAGGACGTAGCTGTGGAATACTAAACTTTAATCCATAATTGGTGAACATCGCTCTTGACGGTACATGTTTTACAGCATCAATATTAACTGGTAACGGCGCCTTGCTAGGTCATAGCAAATGATGTAGCTGAAGGCTATGCTAACTATCGTCTTTGTCAGCGAACCATCGCTAGCAAAGTCGGTTGTACAACTGGGGCGAGTGCTAGGAAGTCTCTCTGGACCTGCGTGAGGCGGCGATCGGTCTGCAATCACTGATAGTGGCGACACGCGGGTCCGACGTATATTAACGGACCGTGGCCGATTTAAAGGCTACCACCTAGCAAGTGTGGTGTCTGGCGGTGACACCACAGATATAGATGAGATAAGAGGTATGATACTGCGTGAAGAATTTGAAAGAGCACTCAAAGGCGTAAGTCGAAACAAGGTCATGGAAATAGACAACATTCCGTTGGAACTGCTTATAGGTTAGGGAGAGCCAGCCATGACCAAACTCTTTTATCAGGTGAGGAAGGTGTATGAGACAGGTGAAATGGCCTCAAACTTTAGGAAGCATATAATAATACCAATATCAATGAAAGCTAGTGCTGACAGGTGTGAAAACTACCGAACTTTCAGATTAATATGTCATGGTTGCAAAATACCAACACAAATTCTTTACAGATGAATGGAAAAACTGGAAGAAGCCAACCAAGAAGAGAATCAGTTTGTTGTTTACTTTAGTGGTGAGTTCTTGAGAAATTTTTGAAGGTTGTATTTGTAGAGGAGGTAGTATTAAATCTTTAAATTTTAGTTCTTTCACTCTCTCTATCATTAAAATATATAAGTAATATTCTATGTCATCCAAGTAGATATTGTATATTCGTTTACCATCTTCTTTTCTATGTGCTTTAAAAGCTGATTCAAACACAACTTAAGTGATACAATAATTTACACATTCTCTTAAATATTCAAATTTATTATCTGGATGTTCACAAGTATTGTATGTAGATAATCTAGATTTGATTAATTTGATTATTGTTCTACAACCTCTACAGAAATAATGCTTCTGTTGTTGTTTTGTAGTGACTACTAGATAATGTCATTCTTTCTATTTCTGATGGTTTTCTATTTATTTGTTTTAAGTTAATATTTAAAATTTTTCTTCTTCTAGTTGTACAATAAGTTGTTGCTTTGGTTCCTCCTCTATTTTAATAAATTTTGAATATTTATAGCAAGTTGTTTAGAGTTATCATTTTCAATAGATACTGTATATTTTAGATAATTAAATAATTTATTTTCTAAATTTATATAATATTCCCTAATTTCAACAGCTACTACAGTTCTAAAACACATTATTAGTTTTTGAAAATTATCCATAGATAATTAAATGCAGGTTTCTTTTATGTACATTATTTGGTGTTACATCTTTGATTTCATTTTGAATATATTCATGTTCTAAAGCAAGATCATCGGCATTGTAATGATATATAGATTGTACAAATTTTTTTAATAATGTAATAATGTTCAGCCAATGGCACGACATTCGCTGAAACTCCATAAAGAATAAAGTTGAAAATGTCATTTTAAATAATACATTTTCTTCTTCAAACAAAGGAAACCAAACATCTTTAAACTAAATTCCCAAATATTTATGACAATCATTATTTTAAAAAAATCAAATACATTCTACACCAAAGATTCTGAATTAGAAGCACTCACAACAGCGCCATTTACAAAAATATTTTTGTTAGCTTCTTAATGTTTTCATCAAAATTATGGTATTTCTCACCTTCGTTCAGTGAACAAATAATGGATTGCTCACTTCTTTATGTGAATTATTTAGGGTCATTTTTTTGTAGGTTGTCATATATTTGACACCCTGAAAATATATATTATTCCAGGTCTTTAAATCTTTACATACTATAAATCTGTGTTAATTTTCTGGGAGCGAATTTATCCCATCTGGTTTTCCACATAGAAAAGTTAATTTATCATTTCTAATTAATACATTTTTCTTTTATACAGTTGAAATATTATAAGATTAATCTATTCTCCTACACTGTAACCATTACCACCATGAGGATCATCAAGCAATAAAACACCATAACCGAATTGGTTTGTAATAGACTTTTCATTACATATCTTAATAATAATCTTGTTTTTTAATAATCTTGTTTTTTAAACCATTCAGCATTACATTCTTCATGAAAAATATGATAACAGATTGTTTTTATAAATTGATAATATTCATTTCTTAAGCATATAGCATACTTATATATTTTAAACTATTCTATCAGTATTTTATAAGGTTAAGGTATTACTTTTTACAGTTCTTCTAACTGATTGAGAGTTCCTAAAAAAATTTTCAATTTAACTTTATCTTTAAATCGTATAAAAAATCTTCAGAAAACGTTTATTTTCACCCGAAAAAAAATGTTAAAAATGTGTATTAAATCTTATTAGACTTAACTGCTAAGGTTATCAGTCCCTAAGCTTACACACTACCTAACCTAAATTATCCTAAGGACAAACACACACACACCCATGCCCGAGGGAGGACTTGAACCTTCACTGTTTCCAGCCACACAGTCCATGAGTGCAGCACCTAGACCACTCGGATAATCCTATTTTCATCTGATATGGCCTATTTTCATCTGATATTGCTTCCCAATTTAATTGACTTTGCAATTCTCTCATAAAATCTCCATTTTCATTTATCTTGAAACTCTCTCATACAATCTTCAGATAGTAACTGATACTTTGATACTTTTCCCAATTCAATTTATCCTGAGATAAATTTTTTCGCATATTTGTATATGATTGCAATTCCATTTATCTAGAGATAGTCTTATACATTGTTTGGTACATTTTATCTCAAAATAAATTCTCTCTATTTAGTTTCATTAAATGGATTTTCCTTTTTAATATAATAAGAAACTATTTTCCCATATGTTGCATTTGTTAAATAGAATTTGTGTAGTTGTTTAAAATTTAATTTAGTCCATATAAGATAAATCATCTGGATGATTTGTTGTTGTTTGGTTTTTATTTCGTTCACTGAATCGCACTGTTAATAAATCATGCTTGATCTGTTGATGTTATTATTCATTTCTTCATTAATATTATGATTACACTAAAGATCAATAAGTTTTTGTTTTCTAAGTTTACAACATCCTTTAAATCCTATTTCTTTTGCTTTAGCTTTCACTTCATTGGCTTTCAGATTATTTAGGTTCCAAATTTATCAGAAATAATTTGATTTGATTTCGAAAAACATGAAACTTTAAAATCTGAAACAAAATTAGGAATCTAATAAAAAGGTTTCTCTTACAAGGATTTGATTTTAGATACAACCAAGAACAAACTTAAATATTATAATGAGCATCTGTTCATAATAATCAATGGCTTTATGAAAATCGGGTTGCGGATATTTTAGGATATGAATAGCCAAGAAAAGCAATTAAAGTTAATCTTAAACAAAAAGATTGCATAAAGTGAAACAGTCCTACCTAAATATGTCCAAAAAATTTAACGAAGTCTGTCAATGAACCTAGTCTATATCCTTTAGTTATAAGATCCAAAGTGCCTTCTTATAGTAAGTATCCAAGATTGGGTTCATGAAGAAGTTTCACCATCCCTTAGAAAACGTAGTGAATATAAAAGGAAAGAGAGAGTAATTCACTAGGAAAAATTTTTAAAAAATGAAGGACAAAAGTATAGGTTTCAGAAGGTAATTCATGATGCATTTGGAAAAATTAAGGAAAAAAATGATATAAATAGTTTATTACCTCATCTCAACATATGAATAAATATTTAAATGATTCATGATGCATTTGGAAAAATTAAGGAAAAAAATGATATAAATAGTTTATTACCTTATCTTGTACCTCAAATGGTTAACAAAAGTTTAAGACCAACTTCCATTCTTTTGAAATTATTTGACAATTATTATGAATACACTAACTATCTCATTAGAACTCAATGAAATAATTTATAGAGGAAACAGTCATATAGAATCGAAGATAAACATCCACAATATGAAGAAATGTTTATACTTAATTACATTCCTAGTTCATTAAATTTATGTCAAATTAAAGAAAGTTTAAGAAGTACTTGTTAGCACAATAATTTTAATATTTTAAATAATTAAACTCCAAACCAATTGATAAATGACATAAAATAACAAGATACAGCAAATCGAATCTATAATTTCTGTATGGAATTCCAGTAGGTATGAGTATGATGAATGAAAATTTTAAACAAATGAAATATTATTGTTTTTGCAGAGGAATCGAATCATCTCTGTCAAAATTTTAAACTTTATTTCATTATGGTAGTTCAGGTTCTGGTAAGCTGGAACCTGAAAACTGGGAAAATATACAAGTAATTTCATATAAGTATTTCTTTATGGAAATCAAGGTGATACAAACATCCAGGCTAAGGGCTTTTATGTATCTAAACATTTAGATACCTGGAGTAATATATATTTTCAAGGGTCAAATATTTGATCTCCTACAATAATATAATTTATCATAATCATAAGATACATGATAAAACTCTTCTCTATAAAATCGGGTGTGTAGACACACCCATAAAATATAAAACAAATGATATTTTATACTTAATTAACGAATATTTTCGTGTAGCTAAAACTTTAGCCACCTGTAAAAACACTGATTTTCATGTAAGAAGAGGATCTTAAGCCTATAATATTTTGATTTGTATGTACACAAAGGTAGTACTGCTATTATTGGTTTTGAAAACAGTAGTTTCAGTAGTGCCATCTGAAGGCCAGAAAACAGATAATAGGAATAAGGTAATTTATTATTTAAATGATTTAGGTTATTTTGTATCGAGATGGATGAAACCATACTTACTAAAGTGAATAATGATTTATTAAGAGAATCAATACTATTACTTCAACTAACACACAGGCATGAGATAAATAGTGAGTTAAGTGCAGAAACCTTACATTTTATGTACAGACCCACATGAGGTGAAATAGATTTTTTCGGTAGTTATAGAATCAGTATGAATAAATGGAATAAGAAAAATATAAAATAGAATTATAAAGGAGCGAATTTTAAAAAGTTTGACGTTACAGTAGCAACATTCTGTTTATGGCTAAATTATATTAATATTCATTTGTCTCATTATATTATTAATCTTGATATTGTAATTACAAATAAAAGATGAGCCCACGCACCTTAAATATTTGGTCATCGACAGTCAAAGGAACTAGGTGGAAAAGGAAATGGGTTAGGGCATGCACTTTTCCCAAATAGGAATATTTACGCAACAGAAGTACATGTGGATAGAAATCAGAATTGGTACATGGAAATTGGTAAACATTCCCCAAAATAACAAATAAATTTATTTCAAATTTAGTTAATGAAATTTGTCACTCATCAGGTTTAAATCATTCAAATGTTTGTGAATCAATTATGTATCTGTTATACAGGGTAAGTCATTTACTATTGCCACCAAGAAAAATTCAAAAAATATAATAGGAGCTGAATAGTTAGTGGGAGAAAAGTTGCATGGGACAATGGGGGCCATAATGTGACGTTTGTTTTTGGTTACTAGATGGGGTCGCTTCAGATATATGAAGCTCAATTTTGTTTTCTTTTTAAGTAGGATGCTATAGTTTGATACCTATTTTCTGATAGCGGCTATCGAGCCGAATCCAGTGTTGTGTGACAGTTTTGTCTTTGAAGGTAAACGGAGGTCACAAAGATGGCATGAACGTCCATTTGCAGAAGGTGTTCGAAGTGATGACCATTGGTATCAAAGCAGTGCTGCAATATTCTTGTCATCAACTGAGAGGTATTCTTAATCACATTGGCTGTTTTCGAAGCACATGTGCTGCCAATTCCCTCTCGCATATCTTCAGGTGTAGTTGTAACGTCTTTATAAACAATGTCTTTTACAAATCCTCTCAAGAAAAAATCCAGAGGTGTCAAGTCTGGCGAAGGAACTGGCCACGACTCATCTCCTCCGCGCCCAATCTAACGATTTGGGAATTGTCTCTGGAACTGATTCATAGTCATCAGTGAAAATGTGCCGGACGCCGATCGTGTTGAAACCACATTCTGCTCGTTGTTCCTAAAGGTACTCCTTCCCTAACAGACCTAATGTTTCTTGCAGAAACGTGGTGTACGTCCTACCATTAAGATTTCCTCCGATAAAATAAGGGCCTACATTCCTCTCCTCCCGAATCCCACACCACACATTCACCGATCATGGTTCTTGGTGTGCAGCTTGCCGTAGCCAACATGTGTTTTTAGTTGCCCAAAACATTTCTATGATTTGTGAATGTAGCCTCGGCAGTAAATAAGATGAAGATGAGCCCATTGGCAGAATTCAATGTGGCGCATAATATCCGTAAGAGTTAATTCTTGGTGGAGACTGATATGGTAAGGATGGTCTTTATGGCGATGAAGAACACGAGCTACACTATTCTGGCTCATCTCTGATTCCCTTGCGATTTGACGCAAACTGACACAAGGATCTCGAACCACAGTTTCGAGAGCACCAATTTCAGTTTTCACGTTAGTTGCTTTCCTTTGCTGGATATGTTTACGATGCGTTAAACATCAAGTTGTTCTCTATTTATCATATAAATGTATAAATGTACGGCGTGTAGGGTGAGTACGTTGAGGATATGTTTCAGCGTATAAGCCTCTAGTTGTCACTGAATTTCGTTGGCATTCTCCGAAAATGAGATGCATATCGACTTGTTCTCCGAAGGAATACATAATGCACATTCGGTTGATTCGATGATACTAGTCTTATCGTTCCTATTAGTGTTGTATTGCGAAACTGTAGAACGGTGTTTACATGTCAATGGCACTGTAGTTGGGTACGTTGTATTCGGCGAATATTTACTTTTTGCAGGACGTACGAGAGGGCATTGTCAGAGCATGTGCTTCGATAAGTGCTGATGTGATAAGGAATACCACTCAATCCATGATAAGAAGATTTCAGCACTGCGTTGGGATCAGTGGTCATCACTTCGAAGAACCTTCTATAAATGGACGTCCATGCCACCTCTGTGACCTTCGTTGACCTTAAAAGACCTTACTGTTACACGTCATTGGATTCGTCTCAATAGCCGCTATCACAAAGTAAGTACCAAACTATAGCATCCCACTTTAAAAGAAAGACGTTGAAAGTTGACCATCATATCTCTGACGCGACCCCACCTATCAACAAAATACAAATCATATTACAGCCCCCGTTGTCCCATGGAACGTTTGTCCCATAAACTTTTCACCTACTACCATACTTTCGGAGGTATTGCACGTGACAGTAGTTAGTGACTCACCCTGTATGATTCTGAGAACAATTATTTACTTCTCTTTTAGCACCGAGTACAGAAAAGCACCTGAGTTCTTCTTTTGTGATGAGTAAAATTTGCCATCACTCAATCTTACTCATTCTTGGGATCAAAAGTGAGTGAACAGTTTATCACCAGTGAACTGTCTAATGACAAAAGACGTGATACCGGTTCCACTTACTCCATCAAACCTGTGGACGGTGTTTCACGTTGGCTATTCTATGAACGTGCGGATAGTAATAACTCCTCACAGCATTCGGAGCAGAGCTGATATCTTTCTGTGTGTATCGGGGGGTCACCCAACATAAACAATATTGGCGCTATCAGTTTCTGCACCTATCGCGATTTGTGATCCCAAAAAGGATACTGCTCATGCTAAACACATTTTACAGGTGACACACCATCCAATAACTTAATTAATGTCACATGAAGGACACAGTTTGAGTATAAACTAATTCTGTAACTTGTCCTTCGTTAAAATACTGCACATGTGGTATTAAGTGCAACAAACTGTAGATCGTATTTAGGTCCGGTGATAGTGGAAAGAACACCCTTGGCTTTATCCAGTTTTGGTCCTGAAACTAATCCTTCAACAGCTCTACTTCGATGGACATGTCTGTGGATCTATAAATATATTGTTTATAGTTATTTTATCCATTTTCAATTTAACAACGTATCTGTAACTGGCACACTGTACTTGTATTTAGTATAGCTTTTAAGAACTCATTCCTGTTGTTGCAGATACATCTAGACTAAACAGTCCGATTAGGAACATGGTTTAATGCGTCCATCATGTGATGGGAATCACATCCTGCTTAGAACCACATTAAGACGAATGGGCTAAATCTGATACGAATAATGTGGGATCGAACTGAGGAACATAAAACATTAGACTCCTGCGTCGCAACACTTCTGTGCAAAACCATTTCCTCGATGGGGTAACAAGCAGCAACTGTTCAAGGATATTCGAGGAATATGATGCAGGAGTAGTTGCGAATACAGGAAAGAAACACGGTAACAAAGGTGCTACCTATTCATTATCAAAGATTAAATTCGACGTAATTTCCAAAAATACCCAAACATGAAATTATTGTCGGTGAGGGGAAAGACAACATAGACATGAAAACATTTGTTATTAAAGTCAGTGAAGTCGAGCTGTTCAACAATCCCGGGAGCAGCACTACAGCTATAACAGATGTGTAACACGTATGAGTAGGAGAACAGTTATATGAAATTTAGGCACATCTCTATGAACCCTGAGGAATCCAGCAGAGAACCGGCTGGAAGCAACAGTAATTTACATGCAGAAGACAAACAAGAGAACAATGTAGATAAAACAATAAAAATGCTGAAAGTACTACGAGAGAAAATAAGGAAAAAGGACAAAACGCAGTAATGGAATATGTAAGTCAATCAGTACACCTTGACACACATCTCCCTCTAAATCAGTGTATTTAGGGACAACGTATGAGGCTAGCGGTTATGAGGTCTATAGAGGAAACTAATTTCTGGACGATGACCGGAACAATATGCAACAGCCGTACTGAGGAAAGATGGAGAATACCAAACGACAGTTTAGCATGGCTGCTTCGACAAGCTGTAACCTTTAAGAACTGAATGAGTGAATATTTGAAGACTATCTAATATATTTTATGCTATTTGTTGTCCATATCTGTAGGAAATAGATGTTTGCTTGAGGATACGCATAGTCTCAACGCTTAATTACATTATGTATTCTATAATATGAACATAGGCGTATCTGTTGAGGATGCCCTCAATCTTGCACTGGAGTCCAGCGCACTGAGCCGAGATGTAACCTGAAAAGCCAACACGAAAGCGTCCACATCTCTCCCTTTCCACAAGTTACTTCGGAATGAAGCGCTCTCCCCATGGCTTGGGCAATAACGTTTGTCTACTAAGGTAACCGCTCACAAATACGCTTCTGTCCGAAAGAACAGACACCATCTTCATGTAGATAAGGCTTACCGGCCAGTGATCGTCTTCAGTGCTGATGCACTCACATTGCTCTAACTCTTACGGGAATCGGTAGACTGACGGCCGAGAGTAATGAGTATAGTAGGCAGGGGCACCAAAAATGCAGTGTGTGGACAGTAAGCTGGAAATGTGGGTCTCACGGGGAGTATGCCAGAGATAAGGCCCTGTAGTCGCACTATCGTCTGTGTCCTCGATGGCTCAGTCGGAAAGACCGTCTGCCATGTAAGCAGGAGATCCCAGATTCGAGTTCCGGTCGGGCACACACTTTCAACTGTCCCCGTTGAAATTTATTAACGCCTTTAAGCAGCTAATTGCCTGGATTTCATTGTAATTTCATGGAGTGAAACTATCCTACTTCGTTCGCTAGGTATTCACGTGTAGCGCTCATGAAAACTTCCGAAGGATCCGTGTATAACAAGAAAAAGTGAATTGAAGAGTTGGTTTTTCCATTGCAAGATGGTTACTTTGCAAGTAAATCACAGTGAGTCCTGTCATTTAAACATTTCGAAACCTGCTTCTTTCTACCTTCACCTCTTCTACAGTTATGAGAGAATGTTCACAGTCCTGATGTCTCACTAGCTGTGACAGTGTTTATTCTGAACGGCTTTCTTAGTTTACGTTTTCTGAATGGTGTGTGGCTCTCTGCACAAGGGCCCTTCTTGTTTGGAATTAATTTATTAGTAGCTCACGAGATCTCCTTTTAGATGTTCACGTTTTGCAATCTCTGTTGTGTGGTTGTCTCTTCATACCTCTCTTCTGGGGACAGTGGCAATGAGAGCGACCTCAAGAAAAATATTTTCGACATCTATTATTATCAAAAAAGATGCGTTATCTAGCCATAGTGTTGACAGCAGAAACACTGGATGTTTACCAAAAACATGAATCACGTCTAGTGATGAGGTTTTTAGTTTTCGGGAAGCTTACGATGAAAAACAAACACAAATAATGTTTATAGTTATTGATGAATGAGGTTTAATTCTCTGTTATTGCAACTGAGCATTGTTAGTAACTACGCTCTAGTTCCTAAACCTAGTTACAAGATTGTCAATGATACGCGCAAAGAAACGTTCCCATGCATCTGTGATTGCTTTTTATGCGCTTGGCATGTGCAAAGGGGGGTGGGGGCAAAGTTAAGCAATACGAATTTTTTTGTTTGTGACCAGTTGCACTTTTGAGGATAACACATGGCCGATAGTTAATCTGGCGTATTAGGTATAGGGAGAATAACTTCTGAAACTATGAATTATAAAGGGTGTGTTTCATATAAAGGTTGCAATCTATACAATGTTCTAGAAAACCGTATAATCAGTTTTAAGCCCGCCCCAGGATTAACAGATTTTGCCAAATGGAGACTATGGTTACAGAATAATTTGAAACAAAGCGTGTATGTGTGTGTGTGTGTGTGTGTGCGCGTGTGCGTGTGTGCGTGTGTGTGTGTGTGTGTGTGTGTGTGTGTGTGTGTGTTTGTGCGTGTATATGTATCTACATCTACATAAATACTTTGCAAGTCGCTATAAGGTGTGGAGGGTACCCTACACCATTGATAATCGTTTACATTCCTGTTCCATTCGCTAACAGAGCAATGGAAGAACGAATGGGTATAAGGATCCGTATGAGCCATCGTTTCTCGTATCTAATCCACGTGGTCCTTAGGCGCTGTGTTGTTGGCGGCAGTAGAATTGTGCATCAGTCAGCTTCAAATGTCGGTTCTCTAAAGATTTTCGACAATATGTCTCGAAAAGAACGCCACCTCTCCTCCAGGGATTCCCGAAGTATCTTCGTAACACCTACGTGTTGTCCAGACCTACCGGGAACAAATGTAGGAGTCCACCTCAGAATAGCTTCGGTGTCTTCCTTTAATCCGACCTGGTACGAATCCCAAACACTTGAGCAGTATTCAAGAATAGGTTGCACCAGGGTCCTATATGCGGTCCCCTTTACAGTTTAACCACTCTTTCCTATGATTGTCCCAATAAACCGGAGTCGACCATACGCCTGTGCTACTACAGTTCTCTCATGATCGTTCCATCTCATATTGCTTTACAACGTTACATCCAGACAATTAAACGTCTCGAGTGTGTCAAGCAGGACACTAGTAATACTATATCCCAACAGGTTTGTTCTTCCTACTCATCCGCATTAACTTACACTTTTCTCCATATAAGGCTAGCTGCCATTCATCACACAAACTGAAAATTTTGTCTAACTCGTCTTGTATCTTCCTGGAGTCACTCTACTTCGACACCTTACCGAACCCCACGGCATCATCAGTAAACAACCGCAGATTGCTGCTCACCCCGTCCACCAAGTCATCTATGCATAGAAAGAACAACAGCGGTCCGGTCGTACTTCACGGGTGGCACTCCTAACGTTTCTCTTGTCTCCGATGAACATTCTCGTAGAGGACGACATACCCGGTTCTAAAATTTAAGAGCTGTTCGAGCCACTCACATATCTGTGAACTTATTCCATATGCTCCTACCTTTTTTGACAAACTGCAGTGGGTTACAGTGTCAAATGCTTTCCAGAACTCTATAAATATGTAATCTACCTATAGCCCTACATGCCTAGTTCACAGTATATTATGTGAAAGAAGGGCAAGCTGAGCTTCGCACGAGCCATGCCTCCTAAAACCGTGCTGAATCTTGAACATAAGCTTCCATTCTCAAGAAAGTTTATTGTATTGGAACTGAGAATGTGTTGAAGGATTCTGCAGCAAACAGAAGTTAGGGATATTTGTATATAATTTTGGGGATCCTTTTCTTACGCTTTTTATATACTGGAGTCAACTTGCCTTTTTGCAGTCGCTTGGGACTTTGTGCCGGCAAGAGATTCGCGCTAAATGCTAGCTGGGAAAGGGGCCAATGCCGTACTCTTTGTAAAATTGAACTGGGATTCCTGCGGGACCTGGTGATATATTTGCTGTCAAATCTTTCGATTGTTTCCCTACACCCTTGATTCCATTTACTATGTCATTCATACTGGAGTCTGTCCGATGATCAAATGACGGTATGTTAGACGATTCTCCTGTGTGAACGACATCTTGAACGTGAAATTTAAAAATTCAGCTTTCAATTTGCTATCTTCAACTGCCACGTGACACTGGTCAAGAAGGGACTGAATGGAAGCCTTCGAGCCGCTTAGCGATTTTATATAAGACCAGAATTTCCTGAGGATCTCTGTCAGATCTTTTATTAAGGTATGACGGTGGTAACTGCTGTATGCTTTGCACCTTGATCTTTTTTTCACAGACTCACGAATCTCTGCTAACCTTCGCTTGTCGTCATTTGTGCGTTCCATTTTGAACCGCGAATGAAACAGCCTCTGCTTCCTCAGCATCCTCCGGATTTCCTTATTAAACCACGATGGGTCTTTACCACCCTTCATCCGCTTACTGGGCACACAACTCTCCACACCAAGATCTGCAATCTGCTTCAACTCGTCCGATAATTCCTCTACATCAATCATAATGAAAGTAAGTGATTCCAGTTCATTGTCTAAGTGAGATGCTAATTACTGCTTATCTGTTGTATTGTTGTCGTTCGGTGAGGCCTGGCATGAAGTCGGTTTTCCACAACATCCGGAAGGTGTACTATAGGATTTAGGCCAGGACGAAGTGTAGGCCAGTCCCTTACAGGGATGTTATTGTCTTGTAGCCTCTGCGCCACGGACCGTGCATTATGAACAGGTACTCGGTTGTTTTGAAAGATTATATCACGATCCCCGGATTGCTCTTTAACAGTGGGAAGCAAGAAGGTGCTTAAAACATTAATGTCGGCCTGCGCTGTCATAGTGCGACGCAAAAGAAGAAGAAGTGGAAGCGCCCTCGATGAAAAACACGACCACACCAAAACACCACCGCCACGACTATTACTGTTGGCACTGCAGACGCTGGGAGATAACGTTACCAGGCATCCGCCGTACCCACACCCTGCCATCGGATCGCCGCATTGTGTACCGTGATTCGTCACTCCACACAACGTTTTTCCACTCTTCAATCGTCTAATGTTTACGCTCCTTACACCAAGCGAGTCATCGTTTGACATTTACCGGCGTGATGTGTGGCTTATGAACAGTTACTCGACCATGAAATCCAAGTTTTCTCCCCTCCCACCTAACAATCCGCGGAGCGCCCCATTCTGCTCTCTCACGATATCTAGTGACTACTGAGATCGCTGATATGGAGTACCTGGCAATGTTTTTGATGAAGTCCCTATGCTTTTGATTACATTGTGTAACATTGGAGCTCTAACCTACTAGTAAATCACTCCCCCCCCCCCCCCCCCCATATGCCTGCTCGAACACTCCTGAAAAAGCGGTCGCCTGTCCACTCACAGGGTGAATGGGCGATACCAGGCGGCCAGTCTTCACACTAGCTCTCAACCTCGAGCGACGCTAACGCATTACCACACGCCACTCACCTTGCGTTGAGGGTGGATCCACCGTGTCAGGTGCACTAGCAGGTGCCTCGGAAGCAGAACCCGTGGCCAAAACAAGTGACACCTGAGGTGTCCCATGCGACGTGCCAGATTCTCCGCCACCGCTACAACGCGAGGCAACAGCCTGAAGGTGATTGACCATAGCGAAAAGCACATTCAGCTGTTCGTCTGCTGCCAGCTCCTCCCGCGTCACAGCATACACACATCCTAGCAAGACTGACTGAAGAAGTAAACTATAAAGGAAAACAGAATTCTAGATATGCAATTTGCTACCCTCCTGATTTGGCACCAATGCACGCTGATGCGTTAATGAGATCTTCAGTGAGCAACTTACGCGCTACAGGCTGAATGAAATTACACTTAAAAAAGCGAGAGATCAGACCTCTTGAACAGAAGAAACTCGCACGAAATTTAACAAATATATCCCAAAAACACAGAAAAAGGTAAAAACTCAACCTGCCGCTCTGCAGTTGTATATCAGCCGACAGCTGGAGTCTGACTGTTTGCTGACATGTGTGCTGCTGTTTTTATCGAAACTACACACACACACACACACACACACACACACACACAAACACCGGAGAAGAATGTACTGAATCTCCTGAATTGAGAAACATAGTATGTTTCTCCAGCTAGTATTACTGTGTGTGAGGTAGTGCCTCCGATCATTACCAACGGTCTCAATAAACCTACTGTTTTCTACTGCATACAGAGTCTCTCGTGATTTTTTGAACGCAGCGAGCTTACTATGAAATACCCTGTCATCTAGCTGAGCAATGGAAAGCGGACAGTGGCTTTTCGCGTAATGTAACACACGGCACTCAATTCTACTTTATTTCAAGAACAGTATTTCTGTTGATACTCCATGCGACAATTAGCTGGGTGCATAACCTAGATTTCCACAATCTTTAGACGCAAGTAAAGAAGGAGTATAGGTAGACAGAGCGCAGTTTATAAACTATTATCAGGTTAATTTGTTGAAAGGTTCGTACCTCTACACAACCAACTGCGTGTATCCATAGTATTGTAGAATGACAGTAGCGCTGCAGATACATGGTTTTTACACAGAAGGAGATAATCCTCAAACAGTCCCACAGAGTATCAGGAGAGTATTTCTTACGCTGTGCTAATTGTTAAACGCAAATACCATAAGATGTAGACAAGAACTCTCTGGCTGCTAGACAGTAGGTTCTCCAGACGGATCTCTTGATTCAGCAGCAACAGTCCTGTCTTACTGCATAATGATGTGGTACGGACGGAATTCTTGTGCATCTATGGCAGTTTCCAAAGGTGCAATCACTCTACTCGAAAATGGTTCAATTTCACATCGAAAGCAGTCAGTTGCCTATGTGTCGAAGGCAGTGAATTTTGCACCGCCGATGCTGTTGGAGAGAACAGTATAATAAAATTTTAACATCATGATAAATTGTAGAAATTAGACAAACTTTGAAATAGTATTAAGAGCTAATGTAAGTCATGTAGAGAAAGTGTGTGCCACTCATGTTGCTCACAGAGCACTACCCTCCTCCATAAGCGAACTTTCTTGATTTGTTCTCAGTAGCATCAGTATGTGAACTATTTGAGACTAATTGTTTTGTGGAATCATTTCACTTTACACTGCAACCAAAGATTTTTTGTTTGAAATACTTACGACTAGAAACTCGTATGTATTGTGGGAGAGCGCCACAACATTCCGAATCCGAATAAAGTGAATTTTACAAACCGCACCCCACTTATCTAATGTCAATAACAAAACGATTCAGGGGAAGAGCACTCAGCGTGTGTCAGCAGCTTTTTTCTCCGTATATTCTTATGTATACAACTTTAAGTTTAACAAGCATATCGATGCCTACCATTTCACATCACAACAGAGCCTCATAACTGATGTGTTGGTAAATGTGCCTACACCTTGTAGATAGAGGCGGCCTAAATGCACGCTATCTAACGCAGACGGGCGTGAATTCTGGAACAGGATAAGTAGTGAATTCTAATAAGAAAAGTATGCAGCTCCTCAAATACTTAACTTTATTCCATGTTGTGGTACATCGCTGTTGATAATACAAATAAGACTCTCTTCAGATAAGGTTAATGTCGCCTTGCTAGGTCGTAGCCATGGACTTAGCTGAAGGCTATTCTAACAGTCTCTCGGCAAATGAGAGAAAGGCTTCGTCAGTGTAGTCGCTAGCAAAGTCGTCGTACAACTGGGGCGAGTGCTATCCCATATCTCGAGACCTGCCTTGTGGTGGCGCTCGGTCTGCGATCACACAGTGGCGACACGCGGGTCCGACGTGTACTAAATGGACCGCGGCCGATTTAAGCTACCACCTAGCAAGTGTGGTGTCTGGCGGTGACACCACAATAACAGCGACCATACTCTAAATACCGCTAGATACTCTGAATACAATACGCAGCACAGCTTATGAGTAATACCCTTATCACCAATTTTAAAATTTTATCCTCTTTTATAAATGTAATGTGGACTGAGATCGACATTACCACTTTCCTCTTCTAGACCCGGAAGTGGTGGTTATGTGTTAAGTAGTCACACAACTCCATATAGTGAAAAATTCTCAACAGGGTCTTGCTTTATATACGATAACCTCATGAAGTAATGAAAGCACTTAATCGAATACAGCACAAATTTTAACGCTGTCCACCTCCGTTTTATATAAAGCACCCACAGATTCCAAATATACCGTCACAATCAGGGCTGCGAGCATGAGCTGCCCGTGAGGCTGTCCGCGACGCTGATTGCTGGCACGATGCCTGCTGTTTGCGACCAGAACTGAAGACTGCCCGTAATACATGAACGGCAGCAGTCTCGAGTTTTCAGTCACATTAGTATTCATTGCACTGTAGGAATTATTACAGTACTATAAGGCAATGAATACTTATCACCAAGTATGAAATTTGCACAGAATTTGAAAAGTCATAGCAGGAGTTCTATCTCCAGCAGTCAACCACAGTATCCTTGAAGAACACTCTTATGTTACATAGAAAAGCAATCGAATGAAAAAGTAATAACAGTTAGCTTGTAACAACAGTGTCGCGCTGAAAATCAAAAGGATGTACTATAGTGTGGATACTTTTATATCGCATCTCTCCACATATGGCTTTCTATTATTTCAGTTATTAGGTTGTAAGACCGCAGAGTAATTTTTCGATGTTTGTCAGAGAGTGAAATTTAGTTCTAGGATTTTCCACAGTGCGACGAATGTCTACTTAATGTCCCACTTTCTTCTGAGTGTGAACGTATCGTTCTGAAAATTGTAAATTTGTGGTAAGGTCTTATGGGACCAACCTGATTAGGTCATCAGTTTCTAAGCTTGTTGTTGTTGTGGTCTTCAGTCCTGAGACTGGTTTGATGCAGCTCTCCATGCTACTCTATCCTGTGCAAGCTTCTTCATCTCACAGTACCTACTGCAGCCTCCATCCTTCTGTATCGGCTTAGTGTATTCATCTCTTGGTCTCCCTCTACGTTTTTTACCCTCCACGCTGCCCTCCGGTACTAAATTGGTGATATCTCGATGTCTCAGAACATGTCCTACCAACCGATCCCTTCTTCTAGTCAAGTTGTGCCACAAGCTCCTCTTCTCCCCAATTCTATTCAATACCTCCTTGTTAGTTATATGATCTACCCATCCAATCTTCAGCATTCTTCTGTAGCACCACATTTCGAAAGCTTCTATTCTCTTCTTGTCTGAACTATTTATCGTCCACGTTTCACTTCCATACATGGCTACACTCCATACAAATACTTTCGGAAACGACTTCCTGACATTTAAATTTATACTTGATGTTAACAAATTTTTCATCTTCAGAAACGCTTTCCTTGTCATTGCCAGTCTACTTTTTTTATCCTCTCTACTTCGACCATCATCAGTTATTTTGCTCCCCAAACAACACCACTTCTTTACTACTTTAAGTGTCTCATTTCCTAATCTAATTCCCTCAGCATCAACCGACTTAATTCGACTACATTCCATTATCCTCGTTTTGCTCTTGTTGATGTTCATCATATACCCTCCTTTCAAGACACTGTCCATTCCGATCAATTGCTCTTCCAGGTCCTTTGCTGTCTCTGACAGAATTACAACGTCATCGGCGAACCTCTAAGTTTTTATTTCCTCTTCATGGATTTTAATACCTACTCCGAATGTTTCTTTTGTTTCCTTTATTCCTGCTCGATGTACAGATTGAATAACATCGGGGATCGGCTACAACCCTGTCTCACTCCCTTCCCAACCACTGCTTCCCTTTCATACCCCTCGACTCGTATGGCTGCCATCTGGTTTCTGTACAAATTGTAAATAGGCTTTCACTCCCTGTATTTTACCCCTGCCACATCCAGAATTTGAAAGAGAGTATTCCAATCAACATTGTCAAAAGCTTTCTCTAAGTCTACAGATGCTACAAACGTAGGTTTGCCTTTCCTTAATCTTTCTTCTAAGATAAGTCGTAGGGTCATTGTTGCCTCACGTGTTCCAATTTTTTGTACGGAATCCAAACTGATCTTCCCCGAGGTCGGCTTCTTTCAGTTTTTCCATTCGTCTGTAAAGAATTCGCGTTAGTATTCTGCAGCGGTGACTTATTAAACTGATAGTTCGGTAATTTTCAAATCTGTCGACACCTGTTTTCTTTGGGATTGGAATTATTATATTCTTCTTGAAGTCTGAGGGTATTTCGCCTCTCATACATCTTGCTCACCAGATGGTATAGAGTTCTGACAGGACTGGCTCTCCCAAGGCTGTCAGTAGTTCTAATGGAATGATGTCTACTCCGGGGGCCTTGTTTCGACTCAGGTCTTTCAGTGCTTTGTCAGACTCTTCACGCAGTATCATATCTCCCATTTTATCTTCATCTACATCCTCTTCCATTTCCAAAATATTTTCGTCAAGTGCATCTCCCTTGTACAGACCCTCTATATACTCCTTCCACATTTCTGCATTTCCTTCTTTCCTTAGAACTGGGTTTCCATCAAAGCTCTTGATATTCATGCAAGTGGGTCTCCTTTCTCCAAAGGTCTCTTTAATTTTCCTGTGGGCAGTATCTATCTTACCCCTAGTGAGATAAGCCTCTACATCCATACATTTGTCCTCTAGCCATCCCTGCTTAGCCATTTTGCACTTCCTGTCGATATCATTTTAGAGACGTTTGTATTCCTTTACTGCATTTTTATATTTTCTCCTTTCATGTGTGTGTGTGTGAATTGTATTTGGCAGTTTGCATTGCTTGTGTTGACGGAGCTCTTTTTTCTAGAATGTGATTTGGAGAAGCTAGTGATACTGCGGACACTATGCTGACAACACTTGCTTACTGGAGAGCTCAAAATCTCTGTTAGATGTTAACTTGACAGGGAACACAATAAAAGCATATATAATGTTGCACAGTATCTCGTACTGGGGTGTTCTGAAGGGCGAGCATCCGAATTTTTTTTGTGATGGAGATATTAAAATTTTTAAATGAACAAATCATTATTGATATTCTACATCTTTATCGTTCTTTATACTACATCTATACCCTTTCAGACTCAGAGTGCGTGATACCTCCTCTTACCCGGTGGACCTCTGCGGCCTTACTGAAAGCTGTCAGCTGGTTGCCGATATCGTCACGTGGGTGGAGGTTGTGACGGGTTTGCGCCGCTCCCCTACACGCGCGTCGCCCCTCCAGCTGGCCCGCCTGTTGATTCATGCCTTAATTTAATTAATTTAGCTTGTAAAAAGCGTAAATGTATACATCCACTCAATTGGAGTATGAAGGCGCTTGCTATAGTTGTGGCCTAATATTGTCTCATGTTTTCGTACGTACGTCGTAATCACTGACTTCAGAAGACTTGTTAGACGGTTCCCCTATCGCTTTATCGTATGTATGTAATTTGATTTTGCCAACCTTTACGAAGCGGTGTATGGTGTATATCCACAGTTAGCTCACACTACTGGATCCTCAATCAACAACAGTCGTGATATTCTCTTGGCTTAAATGGCTCTGAGCACTATGCGACTTAACTTCTGAGGTCATCAGTCGCCTAGAGCTTAAAACTAATTGAACCTAAGGACATCACACACATCCATGCCCGAGGCAAGATTCGAACCTGCGACCGTAGCGGTCACGTGGTTCCAGACTGTAGTGCCTAGAACAGCACGGCCACTCCGGCCGGCTGATATTCTCTGTCTGTACCTGTTTCTTGATTTTATTAGACCTAGATCCCTTAAACGTGTAGTGGTGCCCATTTGACATCTAGCATATTGTAGAAAATTGGTCTAATTTGACAAGTTTGTCTTTCAGGTATATCATTTACTGTGGTTCTACTGCTTCGTGAAGCTCAGGGAGACGTCGAGAAACCACCTCAGTAGTCTATTCTGTACCACTTTCAATTTTAGGAGTTTGGATCTGCACGTTAAACCCCACAATGAACACCTATAACCAAGTACTGGTACAACTGAGGTCTTGTAAAGGGTGTTGCTTTCTTTAGCTACGTAATATGGGAAAAGAACTACAGGGGTTTCGTAGGTCACGCGCCTTGCACCCTCTCCTCCTCGATTAGTAAATGGAAAATCTTTTTGTCGAGTGTCACGTCCAGATATTTGACATAGTCTCTCCATTGTAATTCCTGAATGTTAAGTAATAATCACTCCATAAGAACTGTGCGCTTTCTGGAAATGTAGAATGCTGCAGTGTTGCCATGGTTATGTGAAATTTTGTTATGTTGCACCATTCTTCTACCACAATTTGGAAATTTGTGGTAAGGACTGTGGGACCATAGTGCTGAGGTCATCGGTCACTAGGCTTATGCAACACTTAATCTAACTCAAATTAACTTATGCTAAGGACAACACACGCAACACACACGTCATGGATTATAGTGTGCTGTTTTAGCTTGATGATGAAGCAGTCTCGCCATGCATTGTCATGAGGTTCCCCCCAGTACAGGATTACTGCTGCAGTAGAGTTTCTGTACCTGAAACCATGTGATACGTGCTCAGTGACCGGAGTACTTGCTGCTCTGCACATAATTTCCTTCAGAACCGGAATTGTTTAGACGGAATGGTTTAGTCCTCCATGAGATTCTCGCTGATCCTCCTCAGCCGAGGAACCTATCCCTGTTTGCCATGACATGGAGTCGTCATGGCATGACGTCCCAGTCGATACGTTCCAGAATCTCAGTGAATCTTTCTCCTCATCTCTCAGCGGAATGCTCTGCAAAGGTGGTTATTTAGGCTTTCGGAAGGCGATCACAATTTAGTAAACAGTGTATATGGCAACCATCCCTGCACACAAATCTGTGTCGTATCGAGTCATCCACTTTACGATGTTACCACACGAGCCCATTTATTAATATTCCTTTAAAAATTTTAACCACGTAGCTCGTATCTTCTATTCGAAAATCGTATTTAGAAATTCCTTCCACACTTTGTTCGATGACTCTTGAGACTTCCTGTTCAGTTGAGTTTCTTGGACATGACATTATTAAAGATTGTAATATTTCTTTGGAGATATTTTTTGTATATGTTTCTACGTATTAACAATGTGCTGGTTCCAAAACTGGGTACAAGTGGGCCACGTAGATTGGTGGTATCGATGTCGTGGGTCTAGTTATGTAAGTGAAGATTAAGCAATAGTAGTACGTAATAGCTGGGCATAGTTGCATTGACCTACATCGCAATTATCAGTTTTCATATATCTTTAATTCCTAAACTCTCTTTCAAAACTGCTTAGATAGCCATTTAAAATGGGTTTAAGAGAAAGAACTGATAACAGGACCATGCATTCCCTGGAAACTGTGAGGTATAAGGCTCCACAAATAAAGGATATTTCTTAGAACTAGTCAAATTAAATATGCTATAGTGTTGACAGAATACTCTTCAACTTGGAACATGGTAAATTATGAAATGTATCGTACTTGAATCCTGAAGTATAGAACGAATGTTATTTAAAAAGTATAAAAGCTGCAGATCAAAGTGGCAAGATTCTTAAGAATCTAGAGACTTACTATTTAGATGTTATGATGTTTCATTCTACAGGTTATAGCAGTTGGGTTATTATGATCGACGTAAACGGAGGGATAATAGATATTGTAGACGAAAAAGAAAAATGAATTTTTGTGTTTTGTACTGTTCACTGGGTTGACCACATAAATGAGTGGTCAACAATCAATTGCAGAAAACGAATAAACGAATATTGTGTAATGTTTTTCGGAACGGTAGCGACTGACTATCCACTGGGAAGCTCTTACGAAACACAGCAAAGCATCACTTAAAAGACTCTCGACAACGCGTCGGAGTTCACATAGTACTGCAATAAATTTACTGTCAGAAAATTTTGGTTGAGTTGTCGTTGGAGCTGATGATTGACAAGAAAATTTAGACTTCAGTGGTCCTGGACAAAAGCTTATGCCTGTTGTATGTAGCCGGCGGCGGTGGCAGAGCGGTTCCAGGCACTTCAGTCCGGAACCGCGTGACTGCTACGGTCATGGGTTCAAATCCTGCCTCGGGCATGGATGTGTGTCATTTCCTTAGATTAGTTGGGTTTAAGCATTTTTTAGTTCTAGGGAACTCTTGACCTCAGATGTTAAGTCCTATAGTGCTCAGAGCCATTCGTTGTATGCAATTTCACATTTCTTTGGTATCTTCACGTCTGAAATGATATACTAACAGAAGTAAATTGTACTAAGGTTGCATTGCAAAGTGAAAGCTGATTCTTAATCAGTTACCTGTGAAAATAGACGTACTGTGTCATCATGGTGAACAAAGATTAGATCATATTGCAGAAGTGTCAATAGGTCTTCAATTAAAGTTTGAGGACATTCCGATACAAGGATGATTCCGTCATAAATAACGAATGTGTAGGGAATTTGTCACCGATGCAAGACCAAACTGAGAGGAAAATTTCAAAAAGGAGTCAATATTGAAATCCGAAGCAGTGCGTAATCATGTCATGTTAACAACCGAACCCTTGTCAACAAAAAGGTTAATTTTGAAAATGTGCCATCGAAATCGGACACCGTTATAGCTAGAAACGAATTTTAAGTCTGCTCAACAATTTAGTAAATACAGATATGACGAACACAGAATCCCAACACTCGCTGAGTGGCAGTGAAGGGTTGAGCATCGCTCCTCTTACTAGCGCACCTTCAGCCATAGGACCCCGCTAGCACGGGTGTACAACCAGGAGTGTTTTCCGGCTTTTTATTTTTATCAAAACACTGACGGGCACTTGCACCGAGGTCTCGCAGCTTAGCAAAACGGCACTTGGGAAGTCTTGCATGGCGTCGCCCGACAGCAGAACTGTTGCGTCTTCTCGTCGAGGTGGCAAATCGAGCTTGGTTGATGCCTTGGGGTCGCGGCGGTCTCTTTCCGCTGACGACACGAGGCGCGTTTTCTTGTTGCCGCGGGCCGCACCGCCGGCCGTTTCGAGCACTTCGGCTGTAGCTGAGCTAGTCTGTGCCCCTCCCCTACCCCCACCCCAAGAATAGGCAAAAAGCAGCCCAGGACCTGGAAGCAGGACGTGAAACCAGTGAAATGATTTCCGCCACTTCCGTCCAGAGTATTGTGTCTGCCATCGTTCTGTTAGGGCCAGCAATGCAATCGAAAAAGTCAACGGTGACAACAAAAGTTGTAACTGGCTATCCCCTGGCAGTAACCCCCCTTTCCGTTCCTGACATGGCAATGTGTACACAGATGGAAAACACATGTAAAACACAAACAAAAACCTACATTGTCAGTATGTGCGATCCCCTCCCCCTTCCCCTTTCCTGAACACGCTCCTGCTTGCCAACGCCCAAAATTGTCTCGCTGAACACATCCTCTATCTAAATAGCATACAGAAGTCCCGTCAACCGACCAAAATCCTTCTCAAAGCCGCAACTGTTACCCAATCCCCTACCCGATCTCAGTTCCTCAAATCCCCCCCACTCAAGATCACGTCCACGAAGCAGCGACGTGCAAAGAGGGATAGGAAAGACAAACTCAAAAAGACCAGGAATCTCACCCCCTCCCCCAAACCCAAATCCCCCACTATCCTGAGGAGCCTAAACCGGGGAGGATAAAGAGAGCTTTGTGCTGACGAGAAAATCCTTTCGCCAGCCGAGACTTCCACCTGCTCAGGGAGTGGAACGCAACCCAAACAGGTTTTAGGCTGTGGCTGATGCGTCAGACGAAACACAAGAAACAACAGCACAAAATCACACAACACACTGCCTCCCACCGATCGTCGCGGTGTTTCTCCGCACCTACGAGAGACTCCAAGACATGATCAAAACACAACTTCACAGCAAAACCAAACGGGGGGGGAACAAAATAAAGATCACTCTACACAGCATCGAAAACTACAACGCCATAAAAAAGGCCCTCACAGACAAAAATATACCGCATTACACGTGCCCCACTACCAAGACAAGGAACAAAACCATTGTCATTAGGGACCTCCCCAGACGGCTCTCGGCCCAGGCAGTCAAGACAGACCAGACAGCCCAGAGATTTGTTGTCAAAACCGTAGAGCAAATGGGCAAAAATTGGGCAGAGAGTAAGTGGCCATCATTCCAGGTCACTCTGCCGGACATACTGCAGAACAGGCACGAGATAAAAGCTGCTCTGGCACCCCTGTCACCCCGGAGCCGCTTCACTGCAAGAACAAAGTGGTGCAGTGCTTCAGGTGGCAGGGACTGGGTCATATTGCCGCCCACTGCCAGATGCCCATGCGCTGTAGAAAATGCGCCGAACCACACGACACTAGGACTTGCACAGCAAAACACATGGACCCGCAGATAAAGTGCACACTGTGTGGGAAAAACCACACGGCAGGGTACCAAGGCTGCGAGGTCCACAAGAAACGCACACAGAAGGCAAAGGGTGCGAAGGCCGCACCATACACACGAAAAAAAGACACAGCTGCCCCATGAAGCCACACAGAGAGACAAAACAGGACGACACACACTGACAAACCTTGGGTAAAACCAATGCCAAACACTCCAAGGGTAACTTATGAAGAAGAGGTCTTTCCACCATAGAGACACGAAAACGTCAAGAAATCGGCGCGAGCCATGTCACCTTCCGTAAAGACAAAAAAATGGATCTGAGCACTATGGGACTTAACTGCTGTGGTCATCAGTCCCCTAGAATTTAGAACTACTTAAACCTAACTAACCTAAGGACATCACACACATCCATGCCTGAGGCAGGATTCGAACCTGGGACCGTAGCGGTCACGCGGTTCCAGACTGTAGCGCCTAGAACCCTACGGCCACTACGGCCGGCGTAAAGACAGGCTAACCCAAGGCGGAGGAGTGGCCATATCCATAAAAAGAGGGATACCCCACCCCTAGGTATTCATACCAGCTACCAATAAAATCAAAGCAGTGGCCGTGGAAGTGACCACTGCCACGGGACCCCTAACAATCACCCACAAGACGAGATAAACGAGGGAGACATAGCTGCTCTAAGGCAAATTGAAGGCAAACTCATAATACGGAGTGACTTCAGTGCCAAACACCCTGATTGGAACTCTAGAGTAACCTCCAGAGCAGGCGCCAAACTGCAACGAATAGCACTCGCCCACCACTTCGAAACATGGGGTCCGGTCGAGCTCACACGTTTTCCAAAAAATGGAGGTAGGCCCGACGTGGTAGACATAACCCTCACCAGGAAGATCGCGGGGATTGTGGCCGCAAGGACAATCAACAGAATGTCCTCCGACCACAACCCAATGAATCTAGAGGTCCTTGTGGGAGAATGGGTAGCACTCCCACGGTACCAGACATCTTGCAAACGTACAGACTGGGAACGACACCGAGAAACTGTCCCCTCTGATATCGCTCGCGCTCCGCCGCCTATTGCCGAAGCAGTAGAACAAGCGCTACAAGACCTAACAGGAACCATCTTGCAGGCAGCGGAAGATGGCACTCCCCCACAAAGTGAAGGCCCGCCCCCGCAATTACAACTCCCGGAATGTCTACTAACACAAATTCGCCACAAGAAGAGAGTGGCAAAAGAGAGGAAGATCACCAAAAATCAGGCCAGCAGAAGGCTGCTCAACCGTCTACAGAGAGGCCTGAAGGTAGCGCCCAATGAGGACAGAAACCAGCAATGGCAAAACTGCCTCACAGCCCCAAAACAGACGATCACGCACTATGACAAGCAACCAAAGAATTTACCTGAAGACGCGCTAGGTTGCCTCCTCTTCACTGCGGGACGGGTGTGGCCTACAGCCATGCTGTAAGGACGAATGCCCTCGCCGACAACTTTGAGAGGCAGTTTCAAGTGGCACGGCCCCAGGATGACAAACATGAAGAGGTAGTCCGTCGTCAACTGGCTCTCTTCCTCAACGCTGAGGAAGACCCAGAGGACGAACGCCCACTTTTCGCCCCCGAAGACGTGGCAAAAGTAGTTAAGTCCCTTCCTACAAAAAAGGCACCGGGACACGATAGTGTTACCAACCAGCTAGTTGAAAACCTCCCACCCTCGGCTATCGAACACCTCGCGAACGTCTTCAACGAGATTACTCGTACTTGCGAGCTCCCAGCATACTGGAAACACGCGGAAGTGGTCGCGATACACAAACCAGGGAAAGACCCTTTATTCGCACGGGAAAGCGGTCTGCGTGGCGCCACCTGGGGAAGGTGTGTTGCCTTCCGAAACTGGGTTAAAACCGCCAGGAGACCCTCTGATTCCCGGAAACCTTCAGACTGTCTGAAGTGCTCTGTGGCTCAGAGGAACCTGTGTGGGGCGGGGACCGTAATGTCCTATCCCGTGGCCTTGACGTGGCCCCGGCGCTCAGTAGCCCCCTAGATGGGGTGAAGCTAACACGGGAAGGGCCGTCCACGCATGACGTTAAAAGGCTAGCCCTTAACTGGATGCAATCCTCACCGATCCGCACTGGCCCACCGTGAATTATCAAAAGCGGTGGGTGAGACATGGTCGGCCATGATCCCCGACTACGTGTGGAGGCCGTCCGGGGAACGTAACTCGGGTTTGAGTGCCGCACTGTCTCGATGATGTCAAACTCCACAACATAAGACCCGGGCCATTCCATCATTCTTTCAACATCATCATATTCTCATAACATCTCCGGTCTGTGGAAAGGTGAGGGTTGTCGTTGTGTCAAGGAAGGACGTTAAACTCCCGTCAAGGTAGGACGTTAAACGCCCCCAACCCAAGGCGAAAGCAAAGGGTGCGTGGCGCAGGGGGAGCTGCGCAACAGAGGACACCACACCAACTGTGTCCTCACGCCGGTAGCTGGTTTGCCATCGTGGGATCCTGCCCCAAGTCGGCAAGTGTGCTTCGCCGCGCCTCTGGTCTTCCGAGGCGTGCTCCGCCAAGCCCAGGAGGTGGTAACACAACCTGGGTGAGGTTAGATGGGCCCAGACCCCCGAACGACTGGGTGACCGGCCCGCCACCTGAGTAGGAGTGGGTCCTTGGCCGTTAGGTGGAAGCTCGAGCCAGTAGGGGGCGAAGGGCGGGAGGTGCATCCGCCTCCCCGGAGTGCGGGGCATACTTGCCGGTGCGAGATAGGTGAAATCGGAGGTGGCTAGTTTGTCGAAGAGGACCAGTGCGCTGGAAACGGCGCGCTGAACCTTGCAGCTCTGAGGAGTCCTTGGTCTAGGGGCGAGGCCGGTGGACGAGCTGCACTTAGTCCCCCCCCATGCCAGAGGAGCCGGTCCGGGGCAAGAGACGTGGCTCCCAATTTTTTCGCTTGTCAAACTGGAATGATGGCTACAGAAGAGACAAGCGAATCGAGTGCGCCCTCGCGGGCTTCTATGCTAGCTGATTTCTCGCCACAAGATGGCCTGAATCAAGCGACGGAGGAAACTACGACAGAACGATTCATGAGGCTAAGCCAATTCATAGACCAAAATATCAAGAATGGAAAAATTAGTCAAGCAGCCGTCCAAACAATCAAAAATGAGCTGGCGGCATGGTCAATTGCAAGTGCCAAATTAGAGGGCAGGATAGAGGAGCTAGAGAAGGAAAATGGTAGACTTAGGAAGCAGCCAACAAAGTCGTTGGCTGGTGTTGCAGCGCAAGCGGCAACAAAGCCACAATCTACCAAGGATACGATTGCGAGAGTGTCGAAACGACCTGACACAGCGGTCTTCCTGCGACCACTCCCAGGACAGGACATTAAGAAAGTTCAGAAGGTCTTTGCAACCACAATAAATCCAGCTAAAGACAAGATAAAGATTAATAGAGTTAAGGCAACTAAAAATGTGGTTATCGTAGATGTTGCCACAGAGGAGGATAAAGACAAGATTCTGGCAAATCAGAAACTCTGTAAGTCAGTCCGATGCGAGCCCCCACGAAAGAGGAACCCACTGGTCATCTTATACGATGTTCCAGTCTCACTGACCAACGAAGACCTTTGTGACACTTTATACCAACAAAACCTAGATGACATGAACATTGAGACTTTTATGAAGGATTTTAAATTAAGATTTAGGACAGAACCGAGGGATCGAGATGTAGTCCACCATGTGGCGGAGGTCTCAGGGGCTCTCTGGAAAACATGGGCAAGGTATACATCGGCTTTCATGCCATAAATGTCAAGGACTTCCTGGTAGTACCTCGTAGCCACAACTGCGCAGATATTGACCATATACACAAATACAGTACTAGGAAACCGGCTTGCTCCAGGTGTGGTTCTGAAGATCACCTAAGAAAAAACTGCAGCAGAACAAATGTTTGCGTGCCATGTACACGTAGAGGGAAAAAGTCCTGCGGGGCATCTGGCAGAAACTGTCCTACCTATAAAATGTTAGAACAGCGCTTAATAGCCAGAACTGATTATGGCTGACGCTGTAAATCGAAACAGGATAGCTAAGAAAAGAAAATCACCGAGCAAACAAAGAAGAGATGCCGAAAGAGCACTAAAATTCAAACAATTCATAAATCAAACACAAAACATCAAAGAAATAACTATGAGAAGCGTAAGTACACAAACAGAACTAGCAGATGAAGCAGACAAGCAAAAAACTCCCACAAAAGACACAACCAGACAGCTTGAACCTTTTAATTCTGATCCTCCACATGTCACTTCCACACTCAACCCTGATGCGGCAAACTTTGTCGCCCGATCAGTAACAACAAGGCAACCCCCCACAACAACACTAAGCACCCGCACGCCACCTAAGGACTCAAGACTCCAAGACACAAACACCGCCACCCCTACACAAGACATCACCCCTAAAGAAATTCTACAGGATAGCTCTGTTACAAGTACCACACAAATGGAGACAATAACATTAAGACCCACAGGAGTAGACCCTAGGAGAATCTACCCAAACCTAGAATTCGCTATGCAGCTTTCCCGCCTGGAGCAGCCGGCCATCCTCACTACAGCACTTCGGCACGTCGTGCGCGTAGGGCATAAATACGGAAGAAGGGTCACTTTCTCCACAATGGAGGCTGTAGACAGAATACAGCTGAGGTCAATGAACCTCCCCACTGATTTCGGAGCCCTGCGTGATTTACTTATAAAAGTGTTTGAAAGGAGAGGGGAAAAATTCGTGCTAGACGAAATATACGCACAGTCTGTCCTGGCCAATGGGCGGATTGCATCAAACTGGAAAATACCCTGGCCCGAATGTAATTTTCATACATATTCCCCATAATGCCACCAAAAGTTGTAATCGGACAAATTAACACCCACAATAGTCGCCTTGTCATGCAGGAGCTGCGAAGAATAGTGGAGGAGCTGAGACTGGACGTAATCTGTCTACAGGAGCCATACTCTCGAGCTGGGCAAATCCCCTTCATGTCAGCCTCCTGGCAAGTCATTTCCAACGGGGAAGAACCCCAAGCAGTAGTAATCATCACAAACAAAGGACTAAGAGCAACAACAATAACACAGTTGTCAAACAGCCACTGTAACGTGGTGGAATTACAAACGCCTCTCGGCCTGGTCTTCATAGTAAATATGTACTTCCAGTACGGTGGGAATTTTGAGGACCACCTAGATCATCTTGCGGAAACTACCACGTTATTACAAGGCAAAAGGGTCATTATCACGGCAGATATAAATGCGAAATCCCCCCTATGGTACAGCGGCACCAGAGACGCAAATGGCGGAAAGGCTGAGGAGTTTATCATGGCCCAGCAGCTTGTTGTGGCCAACAAACCAGGAAGTCCCCCCACCTATACAGGTGGAGGCGGTTTAGGGACCAACATCGACGTTACCCTGGCCACATCCAACATCAGCAGTAACATACATAATTGGAGAGTTAAGGACCAAGTCACCACAAGTGACCACAATTTAATTGTTTTTCAACTCAGTCAAGAAGAGTGCCGCTGGGACCTTGGGTGGGAAATACAATACAACTATAATAAAACCAACTGGGAACGTCTGGCTCGAGAGTGTAGTATTCCTCCATTGCCCGAGGGTGACCTGGACGTGGATAGGTACGCCGAGGAAGTGGTGGGATCAGTGGTTAGGGCGGTAAAAGCTGCTGTTCCAACTAGGAGAAGGGCCGTAGTGGCCTCTCCATCGCCATGGACTGCTGACCTCGAACGTCTGCGCCAGTCTGTCCGACGGGCGAGGAGGTATTACCAGCGATGTGCCATCTGGCCCGAAAAACAATACTGGTTGCAGCAATATAGAGAAGCAAAGGAATCATTCCAGAAGGAATTAAAACAGGTTAGAATGAGTAGCTGGGAGGATTATGTACTTAGACAACTCGAAACTGACCCGTGGGGAATTCCCTACAAGTTGGTCAGGGAGAAGATAAGGTCCCCGGCGGTCCTCTCCACTCTCAGAGAGGCTGGAAGAACTACAGAGTCCTGGCGAGAGACCGCTGAGGTCCTCCTGAGGACTCTGCTTCCAGATGATGAGGAAGACGGAGAAACAGAGACCCAGCAGCAAATCCGTAGGGCAGACCAGCAGGAGTACACCAACAACACCCGGGTGTACCCTTTCTCTGAAGAAGAAATTGCTGTACAAATAAAATCGCTAAAAAAGGGGAAAGCACCAGGGCCAGATGGTATAGTAGCGGAGGTGGTACAGTTCCTCGCCCCACAGCTAATAGCACCTCTTACAGGGTTATACAATGAATGTCTCAGGACAGGTAAATTCCCTAAGATCTGGAAAAGGGCAAATATGGTCATCATTAAGAAGGGCAAGGACAAAGATCCTATGGAGCCAAAGTCCTATAACCCAATATGTCTCCTAGACATCATGGGGAAACTGTTGGAGAAGCTGTTGGCTGACAGACTGACTGCACACAGAACTTTGTGTGGGATGAGCGATAGGCAATTCGGCTTTCGGCCGGGGCGATCGGCGTCTGACGCAATCGCCCTGGCGGCTGAGGTCTGTGGCTCTGCCCCTCACAAATAGGTGGTTGGCATCATGGTGGACATCAGTGGCGCCTTTGACAACCTGTGGTGGCCCTCGCTCTTCTCCCGCCTGCGTGAGAAGGAGTGCCCAGGGCCCCTCTACGGCTGTCTCAGGAGCTGTTGCATGGACAGGGAGGTCTGGTTATCATCGCCTAGCGACAAAATAAGCAAGACCATTACGAAGGGGTGTCCCCAGGGCTCCGTACTGGGGCCACTCTTTTGGGACGTAAATGTAGAGCCATTGTTAGAAAACCTACAACTCTGCGAGGATGTGCTAGACGTGAGAGCCTACGCGGACGACCTCCTCCTGTTGGTCGGCGGCCGTAGCCGAGAAGAACTTGAACCAAAAGTAGAAAGGGCAATCAACATACTTGCTGAATGGTGTCAACAAGCCAAAATGAAGGTTGCACCAAATAAGTCAACATACCTTCTTTTAAAAGGCAGCCTGGTTAGGAATCCCACAGTAAGAATTGATGGAATTCCAGTTCTTCGGCGTCGCGAAGCGCGATACCTTGGAGTAATAATTGATGAAAAATGGAACTACACGTCTCATATCGAAACCATTACACTATGCGCAATAGAAACCTTAAACAACCTCATCAACATTGGTCATAAAAGATTCCACCTGCCACCTGCTCTCATCAAATTATATCACAACAGCATCCTTTCATCAATAGTAGGTTATGCGTGTGGGGTCTGGGCCCACAGGCTCACGAGGGTGATGCCGGCCATGGCCGTGAGAAGGGTGCAAAGAAACATGATAATGCGGTCTGTAGGTGCCTACAGAACGACACCTGGGGGGGTTCTATTGGTGTTAATGGGATTATGCCCGTTAGACATAAAAATAAGGGAACAGGCCGCATGGTACTGGGTGACTAAGGGTAAAATAGATGAGACAAGGGAAATATTAGGGGTTCAGGTAGGAAACAAACCTGCCATAAAGATAAGAGGGGAAGAGTTATGGCAAATATCTTGGCAGAACGAAGAAGCTGGCAGGAGGGTCTTTCAGTTGCTGCCAAACATCAAGGAACGACTTGGGATGACCTACTTCGAGCCAAGCAGGGGACTATTGCACTTTCTCACGGGACATGGACCATATCCGACATACTTATGTCGGTTTGGAAAAAGAGCTACACCAGCGTGTGACTGTGGCGTTCAGGATGGAACACCGGAACACATCATATATAACTGCCCGTTATATGATGATGTGGCGCATGACCTGCGATCGCAATTACCAGATCACGACACTTATGCCCTGATACGACGTGCCGATACCTTTAGTATCCTTAATAAATTGGCAAACGAGGTATCACATAAGGTTTTGCGAGAATTCCTAAGAAATCAAGAAAGATGATATCGACCCGGATTAGACCAAGATGTACTCGCCATACCGCCGGGTGCGGAGCAGGCCAGTCTCCCTTGACTGGAATCCGCCGCACTACTGGACCAGGACAGCGAGTGCATCACCCACCAGGCTACGACAATTGCACTCAACTTAGACTTAGAACCAATATCATTATTAGTAGTAGTAAATTTAGAACACTAACAACACTAACAAATAGGGACTGCAGCGAAAAAACAAACTTGGCCAGCCCAGTGCCAGGGGCACGCTCACATGGGTTTAGCTCAGTGAGCAGGCTTTACAATAGTAGGTTTGTAATACCAACTGGCACACCTGTAATCGCTACAGATTATAACAGAATAGTAGGATAGTCTAACAGATTAACCTTGTCCATAAGTTAGCCAGTTAAATACTAAAAAAGTAGAAATTGCTGTATTTAGAAGTAGTATAATACATAGACCCACTAATTATTAAGGTGGTGGGTTATCTTCTGTATTCTCATAAAGTTGTAATGTATCGTGTTAATAAAGTTTTTTTTAAAAAAAAAAAAAAAAAAGACCCTTTATTCCCGCAGCACTACACGACGATTTGCCTCTTGCCAACTCTCAACAAGATCTATGAGCACCTCCTGCTTTTTCCATACGAGACCACATCACCAACGAGCGACTTTTGCCGGATTTCCAATTCGGAATCCGACAGAAGCACTCCGCCCCACAACAGATCATGAGACTAGTGGAAGCAGCCACAGAAGGCTTCAACCACAGAGGCTACTGCGCGATAGTGCTACTTGATGTAGATAAAGCCTTCGACTCAGTATGGCATAAAGAGCTACTATACAAGTTATACACACAAGGGTTCTCCGGGAGCATAGTCATTATCTCACGAATAAAACCTTCTCTGTCAAGGTAGAAACAGCCACCTCTACAAAAAGGCGTATTTTTTATGCTTGGTGGCTGTCGCTTTATTTTCAATTCAGAAACTCTTGGCTTTGGAGATCTACTACGGTTAAAATTTGGGCCTCTGCCCACAGACTGTCCATCTTTGGTGAGGAGTGGAAAAGGATGGGTGTTTGCGGACTCGGTGTTAGGTGCTGCGGTTGACGCACTGTTTTCCTCCTGGTATGAGGTTGTCTCTGCGTGCGTGATAACCCCTCTCACCCGTTCGGCCTCTGTGGCCGTACTGACAGCAGTCAACAGGTTGCCGGTACCGTCACGTGGGTGGCGGTTGTGGAGGGTTTGGGCTGCAACCCTCCATACGCGTCTCCCCTACAGCTGGCGTGCTTGTTGATCTACGCCTTAATTTAATTACTTTAGCATTTAAAATGCGTAAATGTATACATCAAGTCAATTGAAGTATGAAGGAGCATTTACTCGTGGCTTATGTTCAAATCTTCAAATGTGTGAGAAATTTTATGGGACTTAACTGCTAAGGTCATCAGTCCCTAATCTTACACACTACTTAATCTGAATTATCCTAAGGACAAACACACACACCCATGCCCGAGGGAGGACTCGAACATCCGCCGGGACCAACCGCACAGTCCATGACTGCAGCGCCCGAGACCACTTGCCTAATTCCGCGCGGCGCTCGTGGCTTAATATTGCCGCATGTTTTCGTTCGTTCGTCGTAACCACTGACTTCACACGACTTCTTGTACGGTTCACCTAGGCGTATGATCGTAATCTGATTATCGCCGACATTTACGAAGCAGTTATAGTGCATATTCACTGCTAGTTCGGACTACTCGGTCCTCAATTAACAGTCGTAATACTGAAACTTCCTGGAAGATTAAAACTTTGTGCCGTACCGAGTCTCGAACTCTGGACTTTTGCCTTTCGCGGGCAGTTGCTCTACCAACTGAGCTACCCAAGCACGACTCACGCCCCGTCCTCACAGCTTTAGTTCCGCCAGTACGTCGTCTCCTACTTTCCAAACTTCACAAAAGCTCTCCTGCGAACCTTGCCGAACTAGCACTCCTGGAAGACAGGATATGGTGGAGATATGACTTAGCCACAGTCTTGGGGATGTTTTCAGAATGAGATTTTCACTCTACAGCGGAGTGTGAGCTGATATGAACGGGGCGTGAGTCGTCCTTGGGTAGCTCAGTTGGTAGAGCACTTGCCCGCGAAAGGTAAAGGTTCCTTGTTCGAGTCTCGGCCCGGCACACAGTTTTAATCTGCCAGGAAGTTTCATATCAGCGCACACTCCACTGCAGAGTGAAAATCTCATTCTGGAAACACCCGAAGGCTGTAGCTAAGCCATGCCTCCGCTATATCCTTTCCTCCAGGAGTGCTAGTTCTGCAAGGTTCGCAGGAGAGCTTCTGTGAAGTTTGGAAGGTAGGAGACGAGGTACTGGCGGAAGTGAAGCTGTGAGGACGCGGCGTGAGTCGTGCCTGGGTAGCTCAGTTGGTAGAGCACTTTCGCGAGTAAAGCAAAGGTCCCGAGTTCGAGTGTCGCTCGGGCACACAGTTTTAATCATCCAGGAAGTTTGATATCAGCGCACACTCCGCTGAAGAGTGAAAATCTCATTCTGGAGTCGTGATACTCTTTGTCTGTGTCAGTTTTTTGGTGTTACTAGTCCTAGGTCCCTTAAATGTGTAGTGTCGCCCATTTTTAAATCTAACATATTGTAGAAAAATTCGTCTAATTTTACAAATCTGTCTGTCAGGTACTGTGTTTCAGCAGCATCGTGAAGCTCACGATGAGTGTCCACAGGGAGACGTCGAGAATGAACCTCAGCCATCTCTTCTGCACTACTTTCAATTTTTGGAGTTTGGATCTGCAAGTTACACCCCAAGATACACAGCCAAAAATTAGTACTGGTGCAACTGTTGTCTTGTAAAGGGTGTGTTCTGTTGCCATATTTAGATACATGGTAAGGAAAAAGAACAACAGGGGGTCAGCTGTGTTGTTGCCTTGACCCTCTTCTCCCCATTGTGTAAGTGGAATGACCTCTTTTTGTCGACAGTCACGCCCAGTTATTTGACGTGGTGTCTCTAAGATAATTCCTAGACGAGCAATGAAAAGCACTCCCCATGAAATGTTCGCTTTCTGGAAAAGTAGAATTCTGCAGTGTTGCCATGGCTATGCGTCATTTTATTATGATGCACCAGTCTCGTATAATATCTGGAAATTTGTGGTAGGGACTATGGAACCAAACAGCTGAGGTCATCGGTCCCTAGGCTTATGCAATACTTAATCTTACTGAAACCAACTTATGTTAAGGACAACATACTCACCCACACCCGAGGGCGACTCGAATGTCCGACGTGGTGGAGCTTCGTGAACATTGATAAGATGCCCCAGATAGCACAACTACCCCACGTGGCCCTCCTAAGGAAACTAGCAGGATTTTTAGGCGTGCTACGTTAGACTGGCACGGTCTACCACTCGTGAAGATCGCTTTCTCGAGCACCATTTTTGCAGTTCTAGGGGGGGGGGGCGACAGGGGGCTGCCGTTTATCTGTTTGTCGAACAGAATTTGTGCGCGTACGGTGCCTTGTGGGATTCTCGCCTTCAGAGAAATTCTTAAGGAGCGTTTCCCGTCCACAGCGATGAAAAACGATCGGTTTGTATGGAACCTATCAATGAGTTTTAGATACACATCATGGATTATAGTGTGCTGTGAGGCAAATCGCGAACTACATGATTGGTAAGTAGCGGCTCCAATCACGAAAACTGACAACGGCCAGAGAGTGCTGTATTGTCCACATTCCCCCCTGATCGGCTTCCATTGACACCTATTGGCTGAGGAATGACACGGCGGTAGATCGGCACCGTTAGACCTTCAGACCCCCTCCTCTGACTGACATGGAGCTTATATTTTAAGCAATATGCTCTGTCTAGATATGCAGTACAAAATAAAGATGAATGAGCTTTCTGTGATGAACAATCCACGGTAAGACTAACTGCAGAAGAAAGCACTGTGTTAATCTTTGGTTAAGAGTACGCTACAGGGGAACGGGATAGCCTACACGCTTTCTCTTAAGCTCCGCCCTTCTTTAATGGTGTGGGACAGGGTAAAATTGATTATACAGTTTTCAAAAACGTTATGTAAATTTGTACTTTTTGAAACATATTTTTTATGTTTCGTGTTTCCAAAGTTATCTGCTGTAAACCTAACACTCCAAACCAACTTTCAGGAGTGTGTCTGACCCATATGCCAAAACAAAAAAATATGTATTGCATTATTTTTCCCCCACTACACACCCGCCAAGTTTCAACAAGATCGTTAATATACGCTTCGGAATGTTACCTTGTGAGTTTCACTGATATGCCTGTAACTAAATTTACAAACTGGAGCGCAGTTACTGACAAAACTCACATGCACCGAGTGAAAACTAAAAATGATACATCAATAACTGACAATCTTACATTTGTTTCTCTGTCTTAAGCGTTCTTAAAATTTAAAATTGCATCAGCAGATGCGATTTATATTTTTCGAGACTCCGTAGTGTTTATACTGCTAACACTATGGCTAGGGAAGGCACCTTTTTTTATAATTATAGATTGCGAAAATATTTTTCTTGCGGTCTCCGTCTTTGACCCTGTTACCAAAGGATAGGAATGAAGAGACAACAACACAGCATTGACTGCAAACGTGAACATCTAGAAGGAGACTTCGTAGGCTACGAATAATTAAAGTTCAGTGAAGAGAGCATACTGTGGAGGAAACCACGCGCTATGACAGAAAATGTGAACACAAAAAGCTGTTCAAAATCAAATCAGTCACAGCGAATGAGGCGAAAATTCCCACACATCTGTACTAGAGGCAAAGGCAGAAAGAAGCAGATTTCACAAAACGTAGGTGAAAGGAGAAATTGTAACTTATATGTAAAATAACCTTCTTGCAGTCGAGAAAGCAGTTCCTCAAATCACTATCACTTATTAGGCACAGATACTTCATAATTTTTCATCACAGTTACTTGTAAAAATTTGTCGAATGTAGTACGAAAAGTTAGTCCAGGCCAGGAAGTCCGTCGTCTATTACTCAGTACAAAACATTCACTGGACGCGTCCGGCCATTCTCATTTAGGTTTTCCGTGATTCCCCTAAAATCGCTCAAGGCAAATGCCGCGATGGACTACCTTCGCCGTTCTTCCCTAAGCCGATGAGACCGATGACCTGTCTGTCTGTTCTCCTGCCCCAAACAATCCAACCCAACCCATTTACTGGACGGCATTTTATTGTCTTTAGAATTTAATTTATATCAAAGGCCTGTGAATCAGAGTGTGACTTCTATTCATTCTGAGTCACGTAAGGCATAACTCCCCTTTAATGTCGTGAACGGTTGCAGATTTCGGAACGAGGTTTTCGGCAAATGATAGTACGCTAAAGAACACGTACTTCGGATTTCTGACTCGTTTGTAGACAGATATATTGAAGGTAGTATAATTTTTTACTCTGTCGTTTGGTATTCTGCTGATGTCCCCAGTATATTTATTGCGTTTTGTTCTGGCCATGATATCCAAAAAATGGTTTCCTCTGTTGGCCTCACATCTCATAGCCTCATACATAGCTCCTAAATACATTGATTAGGAGGGTAATGTGTCTGAACGTGTATCGAACGAATGCGCGTTCCCTTATTTTATTGTCCCCATTTGCCTTCTTTGTTCCTTGAAGGTATTTCTCATTTTTTACTGTTTTCACCTAGACTGTTCTCTTCTTTGTCCTCTGCATGTGAAATATTGCTACTTCAGCCAGTTCTCTGTTTGATTCCTCAGGGTTCACACAGATGTATATCGCATGTAGTTGATTTCTAGTCGGACCCGTGTACTTTCTCTGATGTGGTAAATATTACATATCCCTAAGTACGGCTGATGATGAGGGTGGTGTGTGCGAAGGTGTGTCGAATGAATAGCATCTTCTTTATTTACATTTTGTCCGTTTGCCTCCTTTGTACTTTGCAGTGCTTTTAGGTTTTTTACTTTTCTAATGTAGATTGTCCTCTTAGTTCTCCTCTCCAAGTAAATTGCGGTTACTTCAAGCCGCTTTTCTGTTTAATCCGCAGGATTGATGCATATCTAAATCGCAAATAGTTGATTTTCCGGTGGAGCTAGGTATTTTCTCTGATAAAGTGAACTGTTTGAGTTTCTTAACCATAAATACTTGTTTTATTATTTCCGTTACTCTATTCACATTTGTAAAGCATTTGTTATAAATATAGGACTACTCCAGAAACAGTTGAGCAGCTTGGCTTGATTAACTTTAGTACCCAATGCTTTTACTTTTATCTTGATCTCTTTTAGTCTTTTGCCTCGCTAACATTAATTTCGTACTCGTAATTTTCTGGAGTTAATAACTCTTCCTCTTTCATAATGTTTATACAGCACATGCGTTGTCATGTTTCTTTCCTGTATTCGCAACTACTACACCATATTCTTCAAATTTTCTTGTGCAGTTCGGCTTTTTACCCCTTCGAGATGTGTTTGTACACCACTGTTGCAACCAAGAAGTTGAAACTGTCCAATGATTTATATTTCTCAGTTCGATATAGCATCATTCTATCCGATTCAGCTGAATGCTCTTAATGGTGCTCTCAGCAGGCTATGACTCTCGTCATATGATGAACTCAGTATATCACGTTCCTAATCGGACTGTTGAATCTAGATCCCTCTGCTGCGACGGGCCACGAATTCTTAAATGCTTTAATTAGTAACAATATAGTGTGGCAGTTCTAAATTCATTTCTAAATACAAATAGTTGAAAAAACTAAACAACAGTTTATTTACAGAGCAACAGATCTATCCAGTGAATCAAAACCCTCCAAAATGGGTTTCAGCATCAAGACAGGATTAAGCTAATGGTGTTCGTTCGACGATCTCCGGACCTAAAACTGAAAGAGAATATGTGGGAGGAGATATTGACCTCATTACTACGTGGAGCTACAAACGCAAGTGACATTCCGGCGAATATAGAAAATCCGTGTTGCGAAATAATGCACTTAGCGGAATCCGTGACAGTGTACCTTTGAAAAATTATACGTAATGATGGTGGATGGGTCGGTTATTAGAGATATACTCCTCGGTAAAAGCCATGCAGTAAATATTCAGATAACCAGTCAAGCGTTGCATTAAGCACCTCATCGTAACATACGTCCGTTATCTTTCAGTCTCCTTCTCACAGTTCTTGCACCATATAGAAACTAGGAAGTATCGATCATTTAATGGCAGCTAAGGAATGGATTGGTGCATTTGTTGTCGAACAGACAATGGTTCTCTACCGCGAAGTACACAACGATTGTGTTTGTGTATGTGTGTGTGTTTGTTCATGTTTACACAGTGTATTAATAAATACCATTAAGCTATAACAGGCAAGCAAACATAGCAACTGCATTTAATTTCATTGTGAATAATTTATATCCTGTGACAAGGTACAGAAGTAGTTTGTACTAAACTCTGTGTCCTGCATGTTACGTTAACTAAACTATTAAATGACGTTTTACGTCTAAAATAAATTCACCATAAATACTGTGCTCCTGAGGTCCGACTCGGGATAAGTGCAGCAACTTACAGCACCCATTAAGGTTATACTGACTGACCGAACGAAACTGCAGCAGATGCTACTATATGAACAGAAAGATATCGCCTTGGATCTAAATGCCGTGTGGGGACGTCACTATCTGCACGTTTGTTGAATAGCCAACGTCAAACCCTAATAACAGTTCCAACGGAGCAACTAGTACCTATATCAAATCTTCAGTCGTTAGAGCAGTAATCGGAGATAAACTGAACTGTCCACTCGCTTTTGCTCACAACAAAGAATAAGATGGGGTATAACAAAATCTGCATGTCATAGAAAAAGAACTATGGATCTTTTCTGTACTCGGTACTAGTACATAAGTAAATAACTTCTTTCAGAAGCATATAATTCATTTTCCCTTGTTTTAGTATGAAGAAAGAAAACAAAAATTTTAGGATTCTGAAGCGTAATATGACGTGAGAATCTTACCGCAGTCTTAATCAGAAAGGCTGCAAAAACGAGGCGGTTCTACATAATTTCGTCCAACAGGCTGTTTACGTCCATACATTACTATTACTCGCATATTCTTATTTAACGACTTGTCGAATGTTTTAGAAGAATGACCTTTACATTATTTTACTAATTACGGAATGGGGAACATGCTGCAACGGAGAGTACCCTTTACAGAAGTGAAGATCTTTTTGGATATCTGCACATCATATGTTACAGTTCTTTCCAGAATTCAAGCGACAAGCAACAAAACTTGTAGAACAGTTCAAATGCCATTCCGTAAGCTGCCAGAATATCGACTGCAAATCAAATTAACATTCCGGTCATAATCAAATTAAACTTAGAATGGAGCATTGCGTAACATAATCTAGTGTTAATGCAATCAAACTCCGATAATACCCATAAAAATATTCTTATAGAAGAAAGGAGCCGTTATTGTGCAACTGCCTGCAATTAATTACTACGAAATTACATAAACTCGAGGAAATAAGTACGGCTCTGCCCTTTCCTCGTTTCGTCAGCGGTTGTTTGTTATTTTGGATCTCAGTGTTAGGCGTACTACAAATGGAAGTTCTCATTCATAAGGCACTTTTCGCTGCATTTGGTTAAGCTTCAGTAGCGATTATATAGCAATAGCTGCCAGTATCTTATAGTAATATCTGTATGATCAGAATGCTATAGGTGCCCAGTGAATGTCGCCGTATTACACTCTCCACCTGGTTTGAATGACAGTAGTGGTAACGAACTTTAGTGCTGAATACGTAAAAATTGCATAGGGGTGTGGGTGCTTCTTTTGAGCAACAAATCTGAGGTCAACTTACTTCACCTTACTCCTTGAGCAAGCATATACACTAACATGCAACTACGAATACCAACCCTGCTACACTGCCTCACTTTTCCTTAGAAACAAGCACAGAATGTAAACAAAAACCATAACAAACTTCCAGGCAGATTAAAACTGTGTGCCAGACCGAGACTCGAACTTGGGACCTTTGCCTTTCGAGCAAGTGCTCTACCAACTGAGCTAACCAAGTCGTGCTTGGGTAGCTCAGTTGCTGGAGCACTAGCGCGCGAAAGGCAAAGGTCCCGAGTTCGAGTCTCGGTGCGGCACACAGTTTTAATCTGCCAGGAAGTTTCACATCAGCGCACACTCCGCTGCAGAGTGAAAATTTCTTTCTAAAAAGCGTAACATTGAAGCCAAACTCCGGTCAGTCTCCCCAGTTTCATATACGAAGCACCTTTTCCTCATTAGCCCCACGCAGGCGCAGAGTTCAACTTTGTGCAGATTACATTAATTCTATAGATAATTCCTTAAGAGGTATTACCGTCTGCTATGCAACTGAAATGACAGTTACTATAGATGTCTATATGTTACAGTTACTAAAGTAATAAGTTCACTCAGTGTTGCCTCCACTGTTCTGGAACATACTGACCGTCAATTATTTGAATATGTACCATATATGCCCACAGGGTCAAGCCCACCCTGTTATGACGTCATAAAGTCGCCTAGACTCATGCTGACCTGCACAAACGTGAGCCATCGGTTAGCACCGAGTATTCGGCTGGCCTTTACTGCCACAGAAGTAGAAAATAAGCATATGGGGCGTAGCTGTGTGCGACCTAATTTCCTACGCCACGCACGTGATGCAAAAACGCCCTTGTCCCGACTGAGTATATGAATATTTTCGGGGTAATAGTTGTTAGTGCAGGTTTGTACAGATTAATTTTTTGAAAAAGTCTGTAAATTCAAATTATACTCGTAAAATTTATTTTTCTAATTGTAATCAGCTGAAATATTTTTATGAGCCTATAACAATCCACTTGGAATATATTGTGCTTCACGTCTTATTATTTTCGCCCTTGTCCCGACTGAGTATATGAATATTTTCGGGGTAATAGTTGTTAGTGCAGGTTTGTACAGATTCATTTTTTGAAAAAGTCTGTAAATTCAAATTATTCTCGTAAAATTTATTTTTCTAATTGTAATCAACTGAAATATTTTTATGAGCCTATAACAATCCACTTGGAATATATTGTGCTTCACGTCTTATTATTTTCTTTTTGATGTCGCAGCACATGCTTACTACTAACGAAATAGCCGAATTAATAGAGTATGTAGATGAAAATGTCCAGAGGATCGATGTTTGCATGAACCAACATTGCGGAGGCTTAGCATTATCTACCGACAACAGAGAAGAGGGAACTACGCCTGCACATATAGGTTAAACCGAAATCTATTACTAGCTCCAGTCGAGATTAAAGTACTACGAAGAGAAAACGATGATAATGACATAGCCATCAATGACGTCAGCCCTACTAGTACTTATCTATTTTGTGAACCTATTCCAACTACATCTAGGACCAGTTTATGCAGATCACGGGGTGGCATTTACGCCTTGATGAACAGTCTCGCTCAGCTGGTCAATCTATAGGGGCTAAAAATGATTATGGTGGCCCTTTGCGACATGGAAGCAGCCCAGCGTCAGTCGATGTAAATGGATAAAGAGTCATTTGCTTGCCCAGTAGGATGAAATGTCACTACCACCTCGACGAGTGGAGCTTACACTCAATAAATATAGTGATCCAATCGAACTCTGTGAGATAAATTTCAACGAAGACGTCATACAACTCATTGTAAGACACATGGTAATGTGCGTCGTTAAAAATATAACACGAGTTTATGTTTTTCGGAGAGTGAAATATACTATTTTCTACGTATATTGATTCTCAGCTGCTACGCGCTTTTAACTAGTCGTCGGGAGTACTGGGAGGCTAACGAAGTTACTCACAATGTTATAGTGGCAAAATCGATGCGACAATTCGAAGAGACGTTAATGTATTTTCACGTCGCAGATAACAACTTCATCAAAGGTGACAGATTGGCTAAAATACTGCTATTGTTCGACTCATTAACAAAAAATCTCTCGCGTATGCTCCCATTGAGAGAAACTTCAATACTGATGAAGAGTGACAACCTAATTTCGATATCATGGAAGTAAATTGCATATTCAGGGGAATCCGATCCGTTTTGGATTCAAAATACTGGCCGCAGCACTCGTTCAGGATTCTATTCGCTAAGTGACGTGTGTGGGGGATGATCTGAAGCATGAGACAGAGGCCATAGAGAACATCCTAACTGACATATACAGTAAAGAAGGTAAATCCATACTGACCGTTTCCTTCGTACTGTGAAAATTTTTTTACATCCCAATATTACCAACTACTTTTCAAGGAAATAATTAGAAAATTACTGGAAACGTTAATGAAAATGGATCAGGCAAATATCCACTAGTGGAAGTCCAGTCCTGCAAAAAGCAACCCACAGGATTTTATGAATGCAGGGAGGACACAAACTATAATATATCCGTCGTGTGAAGGAATGATAACAGCGTAGCCACACTGTTGTCTAATGAATTCGGAGTACATTCTGTGGTTCCACCGCCAGACACCACACTTGCTAGGTGGTAGCCTTTAAATCGGCCGCGGTCCGTTAGTATACGTCGGACCCGCGTGTCGCCACTGTCAGTGATTGCAGACCGAGCGCCACCACACGGCCGGTCTAGAGAGACGTCCTGGCACTCGCCCCAGTTGTACAGCCGACTTTGCTAGCGAAGCTACACTGACAAATACGCTCTCATTTTCCGAGACGATAGTTAGCTTAGCCTTCAGCTACGTCATTTGCTACGACCTAGCAAGGCGCCATTACCAGTTTATATTCAGTTTCATAATGTCTAAACAAGAGCGATGTTCTCCAATTGTGGATTGAAGTTAAGTATTCCAAGAACTACATTCTTTTCTTTATAGGATAAATACTTTACCTTGTTCCAGACCTCACGGCAATCTACGTGAGCTTAAAAGCGTGCATTTCGGCCTCCTGTAGCAACACGGTGTTGGCTCTTCTGCCAACACATCACATGGCGCCGAGAATATTTCGTTCCTAACTATATACTTGCTTAAATTACTTGTGTCATGGCTTCGCCACATTCTCCAGATGTACTGTCCGAATTTTATCGCTTGCTGAATCAGCAGGCGCAGGCCTTATTGGATGCCCTTGGACAGCTCATCCAGGGTCAACGTGCAATGCAAAACGATGCGGCCGCCGCTGCTCCACCGCTACCGCAGCCACAACATGCAGTTGCACCACCTTTTCGTCCTTTTGATGCGGCCCTGGAAAGCTGGACGGAGTGGTCACGCCAATTTGGATTCCATCTCGCCGCCTACAGAATTCAAGGTAATGAGCAGCAGCCTTTTTTGTTAGCATCCGACGGCGTGCACACATATCGTGTGATAGTGAAATTATTTCCCCGAAGCGACGTAGCAACTCTGTCCTACAAAGAAATTTTGTCTGCATTAGATGCATATTTCAAAGAATCAGTCAATGTGGTTGCAAAAAGGCATACGTTCTTTCGTACAAATCGTACGGCCGGTCAAACTAATAGGGAGTGGGTTGCCACTTTGCAAGGCCTTACTAGGGATTGTGCTTTTGAGTGTGAATGTGGACTCCCTTATTCAGATATAATGGTACGTGATGCAATTGCACAGAACGTTTCTGCTGTTCGTATAAGGGAACAGATTTTGAAACTAGTCAATCCCTCCCTTCAACAAGTGATAGACATACTGGATAGGCAAGACACACATGACTTTGCTCAGGAATCGTTTGAAACTTCGCCAGCCATGTGTCACATTAACCAGCCCGCCGGGCGTGCTGCACGGAACAGTAAACAGCCCTCGCGCCCATCCGCGCAGCTGCCGCCAAGCTCTCCGGTAAGTGTGCCGCGCAAGCAGGCAAATGCAGTGCTAAGATCATGCCCGCAATGTGCTACCAGACATTCGCGTGAGAATTGCCCGTCACGCTAAGCTATTTGCTTTTTCTGTAATAAAAAAGGACATGTTCAAAGTGTTTGCCAGAAAAAGCTCCGAACGGACACTCACAACCATTCCTGGCCCTTTGCTTCGCGCCGGAATCGGAGTCGAACCAAGAATACTCAGGCTCGTGAACCTTCGCCCATGGAAATTCATGTAGTTAATTCCACTCCGCCCAGTGCCACTCTCTCTAACAGTGACTGTGTTCGTCCCACAAATAGTGTGCGTCGACGTCACAGGAAATCACGTCAGGTAGCAAGTGCTTCTGTACAAGTGCCTGTTCACATTGCACGAGACAGTCGCTCTTGTCGCCAGCAGGACAATAAACTCTTTATAGACTTGGACATTAACGGCACCGTGATCCCATTCCAGCTCGATACCGGAGCTGCTGTTTCTCTGATCAATCACGACACGTACAAACAACTGGGCACACCTCCGTTGCGTGCCGCAAATGTTAAGCTAACTGCATATTCAGGTCACAAGATCCCTGTGTTAGGACAGTGCAGCCTTCGTGCAACATGCAAGGGACAAACAAAACTTGTGTCATTTTACGTCCTTCGTTCTTCTTCTGCAGCGAACTTGTTTGGTTTAGATTTATCTCAGTTGTTTAACTTGTCTATGGTCAATCAGGTCCTATCAGTGAACCAGACTGTACCTTCAGCCAGTGTTTCTCGTCTATGTGAAGAATTTGCAGACATTTTTGCACCGGGCCTTGGTTGCGCTAAGAACTATAAAGCACATTTGGAACTGAAAGTAAACGCGCAACCGAAATTTTTCCGAGCGCGCAATGTTCCCCACGCATTGCGAGAGGAGGTCGCAAGAACATTACACGATTTGGAATCACAAGGTGTGTTTGAACGTGAGCAGGCTTCTCTCTGGGCTTCACCCTTAGTAATATTGCCAAAACCTTCAGGAACATTGAGACTTTGTGTGGACTTCAAAGCTACAGTGAATCCACAACTAGTGATTTCAACTTTTCCTGTACCCCACCCTGAAGATCTTTTTGACAAACTGTGCCCGGTTACATATTTTTCGATGTTGGACCTAGCAGATGCGTACTTGCAAATACCAGTGGACGCATAATCCCAGCGCGTTTTGGTGGTTTACACGCATCTTGGTTTGTATCGATTCAAAAGACTGCCATTCGGGTGTGCATCCGCCCCTGCATTGTTTCAGCAACATCTGCAAACTGTGCGTCGGTCCCTACTGCAGCAAACTATCTGGACGATATTGTGATCTCCGGAAAGACAGAAGAAGAACATTTAGCCAATCTCAGAACATTATTTCAGGTGTTGCGACAAAATGGTCTTCACTTGCGGAAGGACAAATGTGTGTATTTTGCTCGTGACTTACCCTATCTGGGACATGTACTCAATGCCCAAGGCATACATCCCAGTCCAGAGCACTTCCGTGCCATACAAGACTGGCCTTCGCCGCAGAATTTGAAGCAGCTACAGAGTGTGCTGGGAAAAATTAATTTCTATAAGAAATATGTGCACCACGCCTCTTCCATTCCAGCCCCGCTTCATCGCTTACGCCGTAAAGGTGTTCCGTTCGTCTGGACGACGGAATGCGAACGCGCCTTTCGCCAGTTGAAATTGGCGTTGCTTTCTAATACTTGCCTTACGCCATTCGATCCCCAGAAACCGCTTTTGTTGATGGTAGATGCATCGGATTTCGGGATCGGTGCTGTGCCTGCGCACAAAGATGGTTCACACGATCGCCCTATTGCCTTTGCGTCCAAATTGCTCTCGTCTGCGCAAAGAAATTATTCCCATATAGAGAAAGAAGCTTTAGCTCTCGTATTTAGTGTTACAAAGTTTCATGATTTCTTGTATGGTCGTCACTTTACCATCATCACAGACCACAAACCTTTGACATCGCTTTTTCATCCGTCCAAGCCTGTACCTCCACGTACAGCGCAGAAATTCATTCGCTGGTCTATTTTCCTCTCGCAGTACCGCTACGATATCTTGTATCGGTCCACTGCTAAGCACGGATACGGGTTGCTTGCCTGTTCATTGATACGGAAACCGATGACGTGGTCGAATCGTTTCCGATTGATTTTCGTCGTGTAGCTACAGCCACAGCTGCTGACCCTGTCCTTGCTCCCGTTTTGCGTTTTGTTGCTACTCAATGGCCTTTGTCAAAGTCACGGATCGAGGATCCGTTGGTTCGCCGATTTTTTGCTCACAAGGAGAGACTTTTTGTTCGACGTGGTGTTTTGCTGTTGCATTCTGATAACGATCAGTTCAGGGTCGTGGTCCCACGTTCGTTACAGTCCTCAGTCTTACGGCTTCTCCACCAAGCACATTGGGGTATGGTGAGAACGAAACAACTTGCTCGTCAGCACTGTACTTGTTTCGGAATCGATGCTGCGATTACGAATATGTGGTCTTCTTGCATGGCGTGTGCTGAACACCAATCCGCACCGCCGTGGAAATTTTTTGCAAGGCCGAAAGCCACTTCCCCTTGGCAACGCCTGCACATCGATTTTGCTGGTCCATTCTGGAATGCTCCATGGTTGGTTCTGGTCGATTCCTTCAGTAATTTTCCTTTTGTTGTCCGGATGTCTTCCACGACGTCATCAACCACCATCCAAGCGTTATCCGCTATCTTTTGCTTTGAAGGTCTTCCACGGACTATTGTTTCCGACAATGGCCCACAATTCATGTCCACAGAATTTCAGTCATTCTGCAAGGCCAATGGTATTCAACATCTGACATCCGCGCCGTTTTCGCCTCACTCAAACGGTGCCGCTGATCGATTGGTTCGGACTCTCAAGTCACAGATGTTGAAGTTAATGGAGTCGCATTCTCGGGAGGACGCGTTGTTGCTCTTTTTGTCTTCGTATCGCTCTCAGCCCCAAGATGGTCGCTCGCCGGCTGAGTTGCTCCACGGTCGTCCGCATCGAACCTTGATGTCTTTGCTACATCTGCCGCATCAGGTTCCTGTGCAGCGGCAGCCACCTGCTTTTGATCCAGGCGACGTTGTATACTATCGCAGCTATCGAGGTTCAAGGCGATGGCTCGCAGGGCGCATTCTTCGCTGCCTCGGCCGCGCTATGTATCTGGTTTTGGAGGCCTCTGGTGACGTGCGTCGGCATCTCCATCAGCTGCGCCTCTGTCGTCGCCCTGGTTCTGCCGCTCCCCGTCTGCTTTCAGCGACGGTGCCATCCGGTCAGCGCCCTGGGGACCCACTACTGACTCGCCTCATCCCCAGGTGTTACCAACGCTGCCTTCCATTTTGCCCCATGGCGACGCGCCGCAGCCGCCGCCGCCTGTTCTCCCGTCGGCGACACCCGCAGTGGAGGCTTCGCTGCAGCCGCCAGGCGCCTGCCTGGGTCACGCGCCGCCGATCGCTTCCCGTGACCAGCTGTCCTCCGACATGGAACTCTTGCCCGTTCCGGACCAGATGTCGTCTTCGCCCGTCGGGTACCCCGACTCGATGGAGGTCGACCCTTCGGCCCCTCCTGTCTCTTTACGGGCGCATACACCCCATGTTGGCGTGCACGCTGGACTAGGTTTTCAGGCGTTTCCTAGCTCCCCTCGGACCGAATGGCCGGGTGCGGGTGGCACAGCCTCGCCTGTTGTTAGGCTCCGCACCTCGTCGCATATGTCAACATGGGGTCCTCCCCACGGCGGGCGGAAGCCTTACAACACAACCGTTCGCCGATTTGCGGGGGAGAAATGTGGTGTCACCGCCAGACACCACACTTGCTAGGTGGTAGCATTTAAATCGGCCGCGGTCCGTTAGTATACGTCGGACCCGCGTGTCGCCACTGTCAGTGATTGCAGACCGAGCGCCACCACACGGCAGGTCTAGAGAGACGTCCTGGCACTCGCCCCAGTTGTACAGCCGACTTTGCTAGCGAAGCTACACTGACAAATACGCTCTCATTTTCCGAGACGATAGTTAGCTTAGTCTTCAGCTACATCATTTGCTACGACCTAGCAAGGCGCCATTACCAGTTTATATTCAGTGTCATAATGTCTAAACAAGAGCGATGTTCTCCAATTGTGGATTAAAGTTAAGTATTCCAAGAGCTACGTTCTTTTCTTTATAGGATAATTACTTTACCTTGTTCCAGACCTCACGCCAATCTGCGTGAGCTTAACGCGTGCATTTCGGCTACCTCCGAGTGGCTTGGCTGTCTTGCCACGCCACTACACATTCCATTGTCAGAATGAGATTTTCACTCTGCAGCGGAGTGTGCGCTGATATGAAACTTCCTAGCAGATTAAAATTGTGTGCTGCACCGAGACTCGAACTCGGGACCTTTGCCTTTCGCGGGCAAGTGCTCCACCATCGTTTTATTCTTTTTTTTTTGGTTAAATCTCATTTTGTTCTGTATTGCTCGTTGAATTTGTTCGTGGCGGACGCCCGATGACGCCTTTTCAGGTTGTTCGTTCATCCGTTCACTCAGTTTTTTTATTACAGAGGGTAGCTAAACCCTCTGACCGAACACGCTGAGCTACCGTGCCGGCTTCCACCTGAGCTACCAAAGCATGATTCACGCACCATCCTCACAGCTGTACTTCTGCCAGTACCTCGTGTCCTACCTTCCATACTTTACAGAAGCTCTCCTGGGAACGTTGCAGAACTAGCACTCCTGAAAGAAAGGATATTGCGGAGACATGGCTTAGCCTCAGTATGAGGGATGTTTCCAGAATGAGAATTTTACTCTGCAGCGGAGTGTGCACTGATATGAAACTTCCTGGCAGATTAAAACTATATCCCGGACCGAGACTCAAACTCGGGACCTTTGCCTTTCGTGGGCAAGTGCTCTACCGTCAAGGAAGTTTCATATCAGCGCACACTCCACTGCAGAGTGAAAATCTCATTCTGGAAACATCCCCCAGGCTGTGGCTAAGCCACATCTCCGCAATATCCTTTCTTTCAGGAGTGCTAGTTCTGAAAGGATCGCAGGAGAGCTTCTGTAAATTTTGGAAGGTAGGAGACGATGTACTGCCAGAAGTAAAGCTGTGAGGAGGGGGCGTCAGTCACGCTTGGGTAGCTCAGATGGTAGAGCACTTGCCCGTGAAAGGCAAAGGTCCAGAGTTCGACTCTCAGTCCGGCACACACTTTTAATCTGCCAGGAAGTTTCTTTACATCCAATTAAAAGATCACGCCGATGTTGAAACACTACTAAAGACAAAAACTGATATTGATCAGCCAAGTATTGTGCATTAGTATAAGTGTTTGTCGGTGAAGTAGACAGGCTAGATGCTAACACTGGAGATTAAACAACTGCCGTAGGAGACAATATATGGTATACTTTCAATCTGCAAATCTCACCCAGAGCCACAACGACTAGCGAATACGACTGTATCCGATTCTGTACAACATTTAGATCAATATGTTATTCGTACTCTTTAGGTGAGAAGTAAATGTGCGCTTTGTAAATATGAAAGAGTCAAATCGTGACGCAAATGTAACGTATATGTGATTGTCAAAGGCAATGCTCACACATGTACAACAATATTATGTTCTGCATTTACCTAATATGATTACTTAGTAGATCACAAGTTTTAATATCAAGGCCTATTCATCAAATTCCTATTACTAGATTTTAATTAGGGTAATATCTGTCATATTTAGATTATGCCTGTCCCAGAATAGTGTATGACCCTGTGTGCCCTTGCGGTCATTGTTGTACCATTCTAGGAACATCCTTTCACAACTATCAACTAAAAATTACTGTTACAGTTATTATCTCATTTCACCAATGAATGATACATAAGTCACTTAGTTGCAAAATGTCCTTTATCCAATCGGCAAAAATCTTGTTTATTAGTAAAACACGTATTTAACAGTTTCTGTTGTATGTATAAACTAGAAATTTATTCTGGATGTTTCTTAGTTACCTACTTTTGTTATCAAAAACATCATAAAAGTAGCTTTTCTCAAAATTTTGTTATAAATAAAAAAACTCTTTATTAAGGGACGTTGTGGAACCATAATATGAAGAAGAGACTTTTGAAAATAAAATATTTGGATAGGAGACCTGTAGAAAAAGAAAATAATGAAAAATTATAAACAGCGTTTGTTTAGTAAATGTATGTAATTCAATTCTTGTGGAAACAATGTCTGTAGGTATTTTTAAAACAACTAAAGTAATATTCTGGTCAAGTTAGGGAAACAGATAGGAACATATATTCACCAGAAAATTATTAAAGAATGGCATTACACTAAACCTACACACATTACAGGAAACATTATTTTAAAAGGATAGTACTTTACTTATTTAAATCTGGATTTGTCCTAGTAAATACTGTGAAGTAATTAAAAGCCATTTTTCATCGTCCATGTGTTCACAGGCGTTTTCTTCATCATATTGGTCTTCAGGTCTGTCCTGTACTGGATTGAATATAATACTTTTGAAGAAGGCTAGGTTTTGATTTTGAGACGTGTTTTCCTCAAACTGAAGAGTCAGAATCTTGTTCACATCTTTCACTTTCAGCTCTTTTGCTGTTACCCCAGGTAATGCTAATGGTAGTTCGAAGTTTTGAATTTTAAATCCAGGTTTTAGAACTTTTTCCGCCTCTCCGAAAATGGTGTTATGCCAAGGTTCACCTGCAACAAGTACTTCACAGATTGGCAGGTTGGCACATTGCCTAGTGTTAAAATAAATCTTTTAGTATTTCAAAATTTAAATTTCCGATATCCATTGCTCTTTTTGTAATTTCCACGTATCTTCTTCCAGTCAAAAATATTGCAGCACTCGGTCACACTGATAAGTTCCACATTCCTTAAATATTTCAGTGAATTTCTCAGGCTCAATAATAGTGTCATAATTATGAATGTCCTCCTCAGTCCTGCCAAATACACGATCAGGCAGCATTTACGAATGACCTGGTACAGGGAATACTAAAAGGATGTCTTTAAAAACTGGCAGCGCCTCATAGTAAAGTTAAATAAATACAACTGTCGACTATAGTTAGCTGTCTGGTCAGGGATTTTGGGTAAAACCAAATTCTCTTGGATGGCAAAGGATAGTGAATTTCATTTTCATTTTAAGTTTTCAGTAAATTAAAGAATGCTTCTCTCCTTTTTTGTGGAGATTCAAATCGATTTCAACCGACTTTTCCCCTCTGTTTAATTTCAACTGAAACTGGAAGCATTTGGAGCACTTCTCCACAGTAGGAGTGCCAAGGCTTAAGTAATAATCTTTGACAAATATATCTTAAAAATACGAATATGGAACTTGAAAATCACTTTCTACTCTTGAACTGTGAGCCTTGTGCAACTAACTTTTAGAAAGATGGCTCGAAAAGTACTGTCTTGTAGTCCTGGTGTTTCTGAAATAATGTTATTCAATTGGGCAGGGGCTCGCTATGAATGACTTTACAGAATGCCTTTTAGACTCAAACAGCTTAGACTTGTGGTTTCCTCCTCTACCCTCTTCAGCTAGATTTCAGGAGTGGAAATCTTTCTTACGAACTCTTTGAGCTCTTTTCTCACTAACCCCAAGTATGCCACAGAAAGGTTTCTTACATACCCAAATTAAAGAAGTGTTCCCCGATTTGGTAGGTGGGGTGAGATAGTGATTCCAGTTTTTAGTGATCTGTTTCCGTTCATCTTCATTAGTCCTCCTCCATTTACGTGTTGCAATCACAGTATGATTAAGTATATAGCTATCCTGATCGATTTCATTCTTAGAAGAATAAAAACCTCCATGAAATTTACGAACATCCTGCATTGTAAGCTGATTACACTTCAAAACTTGATCAGAATGAAGGCACTGTGGAAGTCTTGGCAAAGTCCTTGACGTGTAGAGCTTCAGCTACTCTGTTGTCTTTTTCCATTTGTCTGGATCCTTCATACCTTTCCTTCGTTAGTTCTTCTGGCATGGAATTATGTTCGGTCCCTCCATTACCTGTTGTTCAGTAGTTTGGGGGTATAGTTCCTCCATTGGTTAACCATACAGTTTATCAACAGTGGTGTGCGTACTGTAAGACCTTCGGTACACACACCATCAAATTATTTGACTTGCCGCTCTAACGAAGTAGGCGACTGTCAGCAATATCTCTCGTGGTCTTATCGTGGCGTGTTTATCTTCTGCTGTTAGGTCAGACGATAGAAATGCCACTTGCACGCTTGGAGTAGCAGATTGACGGTGACTAACTTCAAACAGAACTTGATTAATTTTCACACACATTTATTAAAATAATAAAAATCATAGATATTACGTAACTTGATTGGGGACGCTGTTTACAAGTGACAGTCTGAAGTTCCTTTGGTCTTGGTACGTTAATCTTATTCTCACATATCTCTGATACTTGACAAAGTGTCTATACATTTCTCTTCGGGGCTATGTACAGGAATATGATAATCTTATTAGGCGCAGATTGAAACTTGATTACAGTCTGGTACAGACAAATGCAGATTAATACAAACTAATGCAGACTCGTACAGACTAATGCAGACTGACTAATCGGAGGTCTGTACACTCGTTATAATACCTGGCTGGTTCATGTATCACTGCGCGAGTGTGATCGGCGAGGAGAAAAGGTTCTACGTTAGCAGCAATCTCATTGGCTGCGTTACATATTAATACGCGGATCGGCGGAACCGGAATTTGGTCCGTCTCTAAGACAGCGCTATCTCGTAGTGCGGAGACGGACGAGCGCTTCGCCTGCGCTGTTGTGCTTAGCGGGGCGTGCTCTATTGGGAAAGTTGTGTACGCGCTGACATGCCGAACTATGTACACAACATCAACTTTTAGGCCTAAAACACTGCCTGTGCAGCACATTTTTATAACAAAAAGCTCACTTTAAAAGCAAAATATCACTTAAAAACAACCTAATTTCAATTATTGGTAAGAATTTTGGCAATAAACACTAGCAAAAATTCCATAGTGAACACACAAAACAAGCACCAACAAAATAGTTCAAATGGCTGAGAGCACTATGGGACTTAACATCTGCGGTTATCAGTCCCTTATAAATTAGAACTACTTAAATCTAACTAAGCTAATGACATCACACACATCCATGCCTGAGGCAGGACTCGAATCTGTGACTGTAGCGGTCGAGTACTTCCAGACTGAAGCGCCTAGAACCGTTAGACCACACCGGCCTCGCTTCCCACGCCCGGGTTCGATTCCCGGCGGGGTCAGGGATTTTCTCTGCCTCGTGATGGCTGGGTGTTGTGTGATGTCCTTAGGTTAGTTAGGTTTAAGTAGTTCTAAGTTCTAGGGGACTGATGACCATCGATGTTAAGTCCCATAGTACTCAGAGCCACCACACCGGCCGGCAAAATTAGCATAAACTCACAATAAACAAAAAACCTCACCTATTGTCAACAGTAGACAAAACTTACCTCCAGCTGACCGCCAGTTCCCCAACAAAACGCTTTACTGGAAAAATATCCTACATAAAATTTTAAATTACACTATTCCTTAAAATGGTTGGTAGCTGCAATGTTCGTAAGGGTCACTTCTGAAAATAAATGACACACTGCTTAGAAAAAGGCAAAGGATATAGGTCGTTTTGTTACAAAAATTAACGGTAGATGAGAAGGCAATGTTGAATTTGATAAGGGATATTCTGACTAAATAGGCATATTTCAGGATTTTATTATTAAATGGTAATAATGTAAATGACGTTTTCAACGAATACCGTAGTTTAATATGATGTAAAAAATTTGATGAATGCAACGGTAATAATTACTCAATATCTACAAAAATTGGAAAAGGACTTATGAGCTACTCATATGACAATAATAGAACACATGATGAAGACGTTATGTGGCACACATGCGGTACACACTGATTGACATCGGTCTGATATGAATTAACGGCATCGCACAACAATGGGATGCCGTTTAATTGTTGTTTCACATATAGCACGAGAAAAGTTCGCAAATTAATGGTCTCAAAATACAGTTATATAACAAATTCCATCCAGAAACTGTTAGTTGACTAATTTATAGTCGACGTACTGCTACACCAATGGAACTACTTTGTCCTACTACGTTCGCCAGATATTTATGTGCAGCTTTGAGGACATATTTTGGAGTAACCGTGAATATTAAGTGACAGTGAGTTGAAATACTGTGTTTTAGATTAGAAGAAAGTTATTGTGCAAGTAAATTGCAATGTTCCTTGTTTTTAAAGTTGAGGGAAACCTGCTACGTTCTGCCCTAGCCTCTACTGAAGCCATAAGAGGATGTTCATATTCCTGATGTTCCATAGCTGTGACTAGTTTAATTTTCAACGTCACATTGAGAGTACATTTTCTGTCATAGCATGTTGTTTCTGGTATTGTAGCCTTTCTTGATTGGAACTTCGTTGTTCATAATGTATAAAGTCTCCCTACTATATGCTCCTGTTTTGGGGTCAGTGATATAGTGTTCTCTTCTTATTCCTCTAGTTTCAAGATGAAGCCAATGATAGCGATCTCAAGAAAAATATTTTAAGTCTATAATGGTGAAAAGCGTGTGTTGCCTAGTTATAACGTTAACATTATAAGCAGTAAAATTAATATGCTCGAAAAACGTGAATCACATTAAAGTCGACACCAGAAATGTAGGCTCCATACATCCTGTAGAAACATATACCACGTCCGCCATATATAATGCTACCTGAAAGGGTTCTTCGTCGATGAAGACTGCACAAGACAATCACAAAAAAGACGTCTATAGTTAGCGTAATATCGTGGGTTACTAGGTCACATGTTCCGTTACAATTCCCTGTTGTAATACGGCGGCTGTGCCATCCCGATCCCATCTTCATTTCCCACCGTACAGTAAACGCCATATCTATAAAACTCAAGTGGGGTAGTTTTCCATACCTCCGATACTGACACAGTGTCGATGTCTGGTGCCTGAAAACATCTTTTACCGAGTTGCTAATACTATTGACGCTAATTATATCAATGCTATGAGCCTACGACATAATAATTAGCTGATTCTGTTGGTGCTCCTAACAGCATTGGTTTGCATAACTTCAGAGTTTCCTCTCTGGTTGTTTAACGCTCTACTGTGCCCAGTTAGCTGTTTCATTCGTGGGTGCCTCCTTACACTCTGTTGGCAGAGACATGTGACAGCTTTATACAGCTCCATTATATGTTGGATAATCTGTACCAATAGCACGGAAGTTCACATACAGTTGAGCATGACTAGGCTGAACCAAACCATCTCCAATACTTATTTTAATCTCCATGTTCTCAGTGGTACGATTTAGATTACTTTTGTCTTCTCTTTCACTGGGAATGAGTAAAACTGGTAAATGTCGACTTTGTGCACATTTTATTAAGGATAAGGTTTATTATGGCATTTCCAAGACAATTGTTATATAAGCACCATTAAAGGCAATCAAATTATCATTATCATCAGTTACAGTAATGCTTAAGTCTTGAATGGGTTCACAAATTAGAATTAATACAAGACAGTGAGGCTAATGAATTATTGGTCCTCCACATTCTTTATTCAGTTTAAATGAAGCAATAACATTTGTTTCTTGACGAAAATGGTCATTATAGATAAAGGAAGGATTTTAAAAGAAGAATTTTGAAAATGGAAAAAATAACCAAGAACAGAATATGAGAAATATAAAAAAGATCAACCTGTTATCAATGCTACTGAACAAGATAAACAAGGAGTCGAAGGATTTGGTGATATTGTGTTAAAAGCATTTAAAGAAAACAGAAAAGTTGAAACACAAATGATTCCTTATCACCATGAAGGATATTATGATGATGTGTTTTCCATTCGATAAATGCCTTAACAATCTTCATTTGAGAAAAGTATATTTCATACTGAACGTGCAACACCCAAAGACGAGAACAACTAGAAGAAATGCTGAAAATATTGGTCCAAAACTAAAGAATTATATTGTTGATCTCAGTGCAAAGATTTAGGCTTGCATTTTGAAAAGTAAATGCTCTACTGATCCCTCTTAATAAATGAAAAACTTTACAAAGCAACTGATGATTGGACGAAACTCTTGACAGAGACTAATGTTGGAGATAAACATTATAAAGACGACTTAGACCTCTATGAAGATAATTCAATTTCGACAGATGCTATATTTCAAAATAATGATCCTCATTCTAATAAATCTAAATCATGTATCAAGGATAAATATAGTACATTAATCAAAATAATATGGCAGAAAATAGAAGAATCAACAAGAACCAAAAAGAAACTGGGTGAAGGTTTAATATAGAAATATTGAAAAAAACCAGTCACATATGTCTGGATGAATGTCATCCATCACTTCATGGAAAAGTAGTATCAGTGATAAATATAGCACATTAATCAAACTAATACAGCAGAAAATAGGAGAATCAACAAGAACCAAAAAGAAATTGGGTGAAGGTTTAATAAAGAAATATTGAGAAAAACCAGTTGAACATGTCTGGATGAATGTCATCCATCAGTTCATAAAATTGTAGTAACTCGTTGAGAAGAATTAGCTGTAACTAAAAATTATCACAACGAAAAAGTTGGAATAAAGCAGATGTCGACAAATAAATTTTGTGATTTACATCATGAACAATCCAAAAGGAATTCCTTATTTCATCAGAATTTTGGATAATCTTCCACACATATTTTGGATAAAGTAGAAAGCATGGTAAAGGTTTAGTCAGTTGGGTTTTAAGTAGTTATTTACCAGTGCCAGAGATGCATCTTCCAGGGTACTTATACTGTTGGCCTTTTACTAAACTAGAAGAACGATTAGCATATGATGACCCTGGGGTAAATAAATTAGATGAAGAATGTAAAGAAACCATGACATTGCTTTTACAGATTATAAGAATTTACAAAATTAGGCATGAAGAAGATAAAGAACTTCAGTTAGCTGCAAAATAAAATTATGCATGCTTCTGATGCTTCAACTAGTGAAAAGTTAGTTGCTGCTGCAGGTGGAGTAATAATGTATGGAAAACGAAAATTAGAGTTATAAATAGATATCTTTGCAATTGATTATACACTGAAAAAATTTTACTGCACAGTTTTGATCAATTTTTAACGGAAGCAGAAAAGATAAAAAGAGATAAGGTAACAACTAAACGTGGTAATTTACCCATTAAACTAGGTATTCTTGTGAAAATAATTATTGAATTTCTAACAAAAGAGAAATAAGGTTGTGGATTATCGCAATATGAAGGCGGATTTTATACCATTACTGCTAGCAGCATTAGCATAGTTAACTGCTATTGATCTGCTTGCTGGTGATTCTGTAACAGTCGCAAATGCACTAATAAACAAGGAAAAAGCTGGTAAAGAGTTAGAGGAACTAAAAGACATAATATATAAATCGAAAAGGTAGGAAGTGGATGTAGAAAAAATTTCGAGATAATAATCAAAAAATGTAATAATCCTTTATGTAATTTTGATATAGAAAAACTTGTAAGGAATTGAAAATTAAAACTTTTAATGGTGCTTATATGATTTATGAATTACCTAATGAACCAAAAGATTCTGAATGTGAAACAGTAAATTTACATATATCAGATCATGTTGGAATTTATTGGATTTGTTATTATAATTCCAAAAATTTGAAACTTGTTTTGGATTCTTTTGGAATAAACATACCTAAACAACTAGTTAACTATTTGGGAAAAAATTGTCTCTCGTGCTAAATCAAGAGAATACAAAACTTCCATGAAGTAATTTGTGGTCAGTTGTCTGAAAGACGAAGTATATGATTAACCAATTACTTAATTTAGTTTTGTAACTGGAGGTACACAAAAAAATGTGAAATTCTGAATACAGGTTTATTTTAAAAAAATTGTTGTTATTAGTCGAAATATAAATTAAGAACTATTGTTAAATGATTTTTATATTACAGTAAGGGTTCATGATAATCTTCATGAAATAACTTTACTAGTAAGTCAATAACAGTACAAAATCAAGTTTTTTAACTACAAGAATAAGGGATTCTGTTAAACGTTCCAGTTGATGTAAAGTTCATTATATTTTGTGAAATAATTTGAATATTATAAAATTTTTCATCCATACAAAGGGAGAATCACATTTACTGGTTCAAATGTAAAAAATTTACTGAAACACGTAATTCTCACAGAATAACAACTAAAAATGGAAGACAAATAATTGTGTGTCGATGTAAAACTGAAAAAATTACATTTGCTGAAAAAAATTTGTAGGGGAAGGAGTGAGCAATATGTTCACCCCTTCAATTTTAAAAGGATCTCCGACATGCCCATAAAAATACAGAAGGTGCTAGGTTGAACGAATTGTTCACCTATGAAGAAATAATTAATAAATTACTTAAATCAATGGGAAAAGTTCTTACAATAAGAAATTTAATATCTCTCAGCATTGGTGCTTATGGCAAGCTGATTTTGTTGAAATGGGTTCAGGTAACCTGGAAGGAATTGCAAAATTAATTAAACGCTGTATATACATTTATAAACTGCTATAAATATTGTTTTAAACTAGCTTGGGTTATTCCAGTTCAAATTAGAATAGGTGAGAATTTATTGATGCTTTAGAGAATATATGTAGAGACAGAAATCCAAAAAATTTACAAACATATAATGACACAGAAATCTATAGCAAAGATTTTTAAGAACTGATGAGAAAATGTAATATTATTCATTCAACTGTTACTGAATCAAAAGCATCTCTTGTCAAGAGATTTAACAAAACACATAAAGATAATATGTGGAAAATATTTGTTCTTCCGGAGAATTTCAAATGGGGTGATATGGAGCCAAAATTAGTCAATGAATACAATAACATAAAATTTTCAACTATAAAAATCTAACGAACAGAACTGTACGAAAAAATTTATGAACTATAGGAAACTGTTGCTAATGATTAACACAACTTTAAAATAAGTTATAAAGTTACGATCAGTAACATAGAAGGACTTTTAGAAAAAGGATACACTTCTAATTGGTCATGAGAAAGTTTTTAAAATTCTAGATGCTACTCATTCCAAGACACTCACATAAAAATGATAGAAATTCTTATAAACAACAATTGCAGAAAAAATATCCTGATAAGTATCTTGTTGTAAAAGTTTCGAAAAAGTAAAGAAAGAAAGTATATGGCAAATGGGTGGGATCTGATAATTCACATAATAGCTGGGTAGATAAAGAAAGTTAGTATCTTATAAACATTTTTACGTATAAATGGTTTTAGTGAGTTTTGCTTATTGCAAATTAAAGAGGAATTGACATTTGATGTTATGAGGTAACAGGCGAGTTGTGGCTCCCTGAAAATATTCAAATTTAGGAGTTGGCGTGGCCACATGGGCCACTCAGCAAGCCAGGGCTCGTCATCAACTGCGTGCTGTCGAACGTTAGCCGGTGCAAGAGGCGTAGCCCCAGCCTGTGGTTCAGGCCGACCGCGTGGTTGGGAATTCGATGTTGATGCTGTTAAGGACTGTGCTTTGTGCCGTTGTAGGACATTTGCATGCTGGGAGTGCCAGAGATGCCAGACTTTGCGAAACCACAAGGGCAGACATCTCACAGTTCATGTAGAAGTTAATAATAGCTAGAGGAATCATGATATCTTAAAAAGAAACCTTTACATTACCATTATTTGCATGACTATTCTGACGCAGTAATCAGATTTTCAGTATCTTTATTAGTTTAAAGTTTAGTATATGACTGTAAATTATATAAGTAACACCCAGCAACGAATTTCCAAGATCTAAACGGTCCATCCAATTTTGTCGATCGACATGTCTTTACAAAGTTATTAGTGTAAACCTAAATTGGTATGAATGACAAGCATATAACTTCTATAGTACACGACATATTGGAGGTTAAAGTGCCCAAATACTATTGATCACATCAGTCCATATGTACTCCACAGTTAAACGAAAAAACGGGAGCAGCATGTTTATAAATATATTTATTTATTTATGTCTTTGTTTATATTCGATATATACTAATCATGAAGAAATTGGTCAAATGTTTACTATGTTTTACAAAGCACAGAGGCATTAGTCTACTGGCCTACTTTTGTTTCTCTTCCTTAGATATATTTATATTATTCCGTTTACGTATTTAATAATGGGTGTTAGAGCGTGTTTATGGTCCAGCTGCAGGAATATTTATTTAATTTCAAGGTATTTATATGTAAATCCAATGTTATGTATGTGTTTCATTATGTTTGTGAGTGTGCGTTGGCTTGGAGACATGGTGGGAGCGCTCTAGGGAATTACAGCGCTCGTTACTACGGTAGGCGACTCTCGAAGTGAATGGAGAGACTGGATGGAATTGGGGGAGGAGTATTGGCGACTCACAGGACACTGAGAGTGATGGATGGGAAGACGCGACAGACGGTCGCGGGAAATATTTTGAGAGTGTTGAGCGGTTTGCACGTGGTCGCGGGAGACAGAAATATTTTGTAGTGCCAACATGTGGACTTGAGAGATTTCCGTTTCTTCTGAAGTGTAGACGTGGTATGCGTTTAGAAGTGAATATATTGGGAGCTATGGTATTGCTCATCATTAATTACGTGAAGTAGGAACCAATTGTATCCCTGTTATTCAACTTATATTTTGTGTAACTGCTGGGTCATCGACACCAATAAGTGTTTTACATTAATAAATGGCATTCTTCAAGGTTCTTCTGCTATCATACTCATCTACAGCTACATCTACATCCATAGTCCGCAAGCCACCTGACGGTCTGTGGCGGAGGGTACCTTGAGTACATCTATCGGTTCCACCTTCTATTCCAGTCTCGTATTGTTCGTGGAAAGAAATATTGTCGGTGCGCGTCTGTGTGGGCTCTAATCTCTCTGATTTTATCCTCATGGTCTCTTGGCGAGATATAAGTAGGAGGGAGCAATATGCTGCTTCACTCCTCAGTGAAGGTACGTTCTCGAAACTTCAACAAATCCCTGTACCGAGCTACTGAGCGTCTCTCTTGCAGAGTCTTCCACTGGAGTTTATCTATCATCTCCGTAACCCTTTCGCGATTACTAAATGATCCTGTAACGAAGTGCGCTGCTCTCCGTTGGATCTTCTCTATTTCTTCTAACAACCCTATCTGGTACTGACCACACACCAGTGACCAGTATTCAAGCAGTGGGCGAACAAGTGTACTGCGACCTACTTCCTTTATTTTCGGACTGCATTTCCTTGGGATTCTTCCAATGAATCTCAGTTTTGCATCTGCTTTATTGACGATTAATTTTATATGGTCATTCCACTTTAAATCACTCCTGATGCCTACTCCCAGATAATTTATGGAATTAACTGCTTCCAGTTGCTAACCTTCTAAATGATAAAGGATCTTCCTTTCGATGTATTCGTAGCACATTACACTTGTCTACATTGAGATTTAATTGCCATTCCCTGCACCATGCGTCAGTTCCTTGTAGATTTTCCGCCGGCCCGAGCAGCCGATCGGTTCTAGGCGCGACAGTCTGGAACCGCCCGACCGCTACGATCGCAGGTTCGAATCCTGCCTCGGGCATGGGTGTGTGTGATGTCCTTAAGTTAGTTATGTTTAAGTAGTTCTATGATCTACGGTGCTGATGACCTCAGAAGTTAAGTCCCATAGTGCTCAGAGCCATTTGCAGATTTTCCACTGTTACAACCTCTCGATATACTAAAGCCTCAGTGAACTTCCGATGTCATCCACAAGGTCACTCATATATATTTTGAATAGCAACGGTCCTACGACACTCCCCTGCGGCACACATGAAATCACTCTTACTACGGAAGACTTCACTTCATTGAGAGTTACATGCTGCTTTCTGTTATCTAGGAAATCTTCAATCCAATCACACAATTGGGCTGATAGTCCATATGCTCTTACTTTGTTCATTAAACGACTGAGGGGAACTATATCAAATGCCTTGCGGAAGTCAAGAAATACGGCATCTACCAGGGAACCCATTTCTATGGCCCTTTGAGTCTCGTGGACGAATAATGCTAGCTGGGTTTTACACGATCGTCTTTTTCGAAACCCATGCTGATTGGTACAAAGTAGATTTCGAGTCTCCAGAAAAGTCATTGTACTCGAACTTAATACGTGTTCCAAAATTCTACAACTAATCGACGTTGGAGATATAGGTCTATAATTCTGCACATCTGTTCGACGTCCCTCTTTGACATAAGACTAAAATTTTTTAGGATTTTCTGCCAAGTCAGTACACAGAACTTTACTTTCGAATACGTTGAACGCCTCTCGCATAGCTGTCCTCACACTACATTTCGCTTCGTGTAATTTTTTTTTGTCTGCAAGGCTTTGGCTACGTTTATGTTAGCTGCTAAGTTCCCTTTGCTTCAGTAGTAGTTTTCTAACTCAGTCGTTGTACTACGGTGGCTCTTTTCCATCTCTTACGACCTTGCTCGGTACGTACTCATCTAATGCATATACTGCGTTGGTTTTGAACTTTGTCCACTGATCCTCAACACTATCTGTACTTCAGGTAAAACGTTTGTGTTGATCCGTCATGTATTCTGAAATCTGCTTTTTGTCACTTTTGCTACACAGAAAATTCTTCCCACCTTTTTTAATATTTCTATTTACGGCCGAAATCGTCGATGCTGTAACCGTTTTATGATCGCTGATTGCCTGTACTGCTTTAACTGCTTCAAGCAATTCGGGTCTGTTTGTCACTGGAAGGTCTAATATGTTATCGCCTCGAGTCGGTTTTCTGTTTAACTGCTCACAGTAGTTTTCAGATAATGCACATAGAAAAATGTCACTGGATTCTCTGTCTCTGCCAGCTGTTATAAACGTTTGAGTCTCCCAATTTATATCTGGTACATTAAAATCTCCACCCAAAACTATAAAATGGTCGGGAAATCTACTCGAAATGCTTTTCAAATTTTCCTTCAGATGTTCTGCCCCAACAGCTGCTGAGCCCTGGGGGGCTATACAGCCATCCAATTACCATGTTTGAGCTTACTTTGACCGTGACCTTCACCCAAAGTATTTCACATTTCGGATCTCCGTCAATTTCCGTCGATACTATTGTACCTTTTATCGCTATAAACACGCTTACCCCCTCACTGTCCAGCCTGTCCCTGCGGTATACATTTCAATCTGAGTTTAGAATTTCATTACTGTTTACATCTGGTTTCAGCCAACTTTCCGTTCCTAGTACTATGTGAGCACTATGACCATTTATTAATGAGAGCAGTTCTGGGACCTCTCTATAGACGCTCTTGCAGTTTACTATTACCACATTGATATTGTCATTCCCTGTTGCGTTTTACCTACTGGTACCTCGTCGCGTCGCAGGAGGCGTCTTGTCGGGCCTAGGGAGGGAATTCTGTAACAAAAAAAACCCACATTAGCTCTCCACACGTATTCCGCTACCCTTCTAGCCGCTTCCTGCGTGTAGTGCACGCGTGACCTAATTCAGGGGGAACCCTATATTTCTCTACCAGGTAGAGGAGGTCGAGAAATTTACACCCAGCTCTCCGCAGAATCGTCTGAGCCTCTGGTTTAAGCCTTCCAAACCAGAGGACAACGGTCGGTTCTGGGAACGACAGCTCAGATTCCACCTCGCGAGCGAGGTTTTCCACCTTCACCAACTCCGCCAACCGCCTATATGAACTGACGATGACCTCTGGACCCAGACGGCAAGAGTCATTGGTGTTGACAAGAGCAACAATTTGCAGTCGACTGCACCCAGCGCTATCACCGCCGGCAGGGCGTCCCCCCACATCTCGGATGAGACCCCCCGACAAGCAGACAGAATGAACGCTGGCCTTCTTCCCTGACCTCTCTGCTATATCCCTAAGGGGCTCCATTACCCGCCTAACATTGGAGCTCCCACTGTGTGCCTGCTCGGAACTTGTTGAAGGAGCGGCCTCATATCCACTCACTGGCAGTGCGGGGGATGCCACACTGCCATCCTCCGGTCCGCCGCTCGTGGTCTCGCGGTAGCTTTCTGGCTTCCCGAGCACGGGGTCCCGGGTTCGATTCCCGGCGGGGTCAGGGATTTTCACCTGCCTCGAGATGACTGGGTGTTTGTGTTGTCCTCATCATTTCATCATCATCCAGGAAAGTGGCGAAATTGGACTGAGCTAAGGTTGGATAATTGTACGGGCGCAGATAACCACGCAGTTGAGCGCCCCACAAACCAAACATCATCAACATCACGGCCATCCTCCACATTGACACTCCTTCTCGAGCGACGCGAGCTCCATTGATCCCGCCACTCTTCTTGGAGAGAGAGTAGACCAACCGATCCCGGTACCCGCGAAGATGTCTCGACAGCAGGGACCGTGGGTGTAGTATGTAACACCTGGGGTGTTACGTGCGCACCAGACTCCCCGCTGCTGCTACACTCTGAGGAAGCAGCCTGAAGACGGCTGACGGTGACCATCAACACGCTCAGCTGTTCGCGAACACTGGCCAGCTCCTCCTGCGTCTGTACACAGCAGTCACACATTCTATTCACCCTAAGAAATCAACAGTTTACTGTAGAGAGTTAAGTAATCAACCTGTAACTAGACCGTTAATTCACTAAAGGCGGCTGATAGGTGACTAAACTGTGGTTACTAGACACTTCTTGTTGGAAAAAATGAAGATAAGCGCTAACTGTCTCTGGACTGTATTCAAAACAAACACAAATTCTGTACAACACAATACTAGTACTCGAAAAATAAAGCTTCCTAATACCAAAAACACGAGGAAAAAGAAATCACAAGTAAGAAAAACACAGTTAATACTGAAATTTATGTAGCTTGCAGCACAGGAGATGTAAAGCAGAAGGCAGTTACGATGACACTGTCGTACTTGCAGATTTTATTGAATTGCAGTCTTTGATATATAAATTTCTATTCACATTCAAAATTCACAATTGAAGAATGATAGGAACCTTCGACCATTCGATTAATGTGTGCATTCATATTGTATACTGGAGACTCAACAGCATTTGGCATGTAATGTGGCAACTACATGTCCCAGCCCCTAGACAACGAAATATGCCAAAACTTTTAATATTCTAATTCTGGGTCTGAGGGTATGTAGTTGAGGGCCACTCTTTTTTATCTGATACCCACAACATAGACCTAACATATAGATATTAATTAAGTGTGATAATTGATAATAGATGTATATAAAAATCTTTGGGAATGTTATATGAAAATATTAATTGCAAATTTACTTTTGTTAGAGATAATTACTGAGTAACTGTAATTTGAATTTCGTTATCTGTTATTGGTTCTTTACTACTTTTCCTGTGTTATTATTCCTTAAAACAACTCCGAACTATTGATTTGTCCACATGATCAGTTCTCACTCTGTTAATAATTGCTTTCTCATTAGATGTTAATTAATTTCAATTGTCCAATCATTCAAAACTTAATTATATCATCTTGTAATTCCTCATCATAGAACTCTGTTTTGTTAGGTGTAATTGTATCCATCATGTATATTTCTCTTCATTGATTTGTAGTTAAATTGTTAGTTAAATCAAAAGCCTCATTTATATTTTTAATCATCAATTTAGTATTCTCAATTAATGGTAAATAATGTAAAACAAAAATTACCTTATTTTCTTATCTCTAAACTCATCAAGTAATCCATGGTTTAGTTTTCCTGCTGTATTTACATCATACACGTTATCTCGGTAATATACATAAAATTATTCATTTTGTTATGTTAAGAATTAAAATTAGAATTTCTAGTAGACACATTTTGTTACTTTAAAATTATTGATTAAAATACATCTTTTTAAGGAACCTATGTAGATACAGCAATTTTTGTTTTCTGTTTAACCTTAACACTAAAGATTTTCATATTCATATTTAATCGTTGTACCTTTTTATGTTTATTTTCTAATTCATTTATTTCTTCTTCTCTGATTTTTAATTGATTTTGAAATTCAACATAAAGTTGTTTAGATTTATCTTTTTCAACAGATGTCGAATTCTTTAGACAATTAATTAATATACCATTCATTGTTATGTAATAATCTTTAATTTCATTGGCAACCTTATTTCCTAAACACATTAGAATTTTTTTTTAATTTCTAACAGACAATACCGGGTGATTCAAAAAGAATACTACAACTTTAAAAATGTATATTTAATGAAAAAACATAATATAACCTTCTGTTATACATCATTAAAAAGAGTATTTAAAAAGGCTTTTTTCACTCAAAAACTAGTTCAGAGATGTTCAATATGGCCCCCTCCAGACACTCGAGCAATATCAACCCGATACTCCAACTCCTTCCACACTCTCTGTAGCATATCAGGCGTAACAGTTTGGATAGCTGCTGTTATTTCTCGTTTCAAATCATCAATGGTGGCTGGGAGAGGTGGCCGAAACACCATATCCTTAACATACCCCCATAAGAAAAAATCGCAGGGGGTAAGATCAGGGCTTCTTGGAGGCTAGTGATGAAGTGCTCTGTCACGGGCTGCCTGGCGGCCGATCCATCGCTTCGGGTAGTTGACGTTCAGGTAGTTACGAACAGATAAGTGCCAAGGTGGTGGCGCTCCATCCTGCTGAAATATGAATTCTTGTGCTTCTTCTTCGAGCTGAGGGAACAGCCAATTCTCTAACATCTCCAGATACTGTAGTCCAGTTACAGTAGCACCTTCGAAGAAAAAGGGACCAAAAACTTTATTGGCTGAAATGGCACAGAAAACGTTCACCTTAGGCGAGTCACGTTCATACTGAGTTGTTTCCCGCGGATTCTCAGTGCCCAATATACAGACATTGTGACGGTTGACTTTCTCGTTAGTGTGGAAAGTTTCTTCACCACTAAGCACAATCTTTGAAACGAAAGATTCATCTGTTTCCATTTGAGCAAGGATAAAATCACAGAAATCGATTCTTTTAATCTTATCAGCTGCAGACAGTGCTTGAACCAATTTCAGACGATAAGGTTTCATAACTAACCTTTTCCGTAGGACTCTCCATACAGTTGATTGTGGAATTTGCAGCTCTCTGCTAGCTCTGCTAGTCGATTTTCCTGGGCTGCGAACAAATGCTTGCTGGATGCGTGCTACATTTTCATCACTCGTTCTCGGCTGTCCAGAACTTTTCCCTTTGCACAAACACCCATTCTCTGTAAACTGTTTATACCAACGTTTAATACACCACCTATCAGGAGGTTAAACACCATAATTCGTTCGACATGCACGCTGAACAACTGTCGTCGATTCACTTCTGCCATACTCAATAACACAAAAAGCTTTCTGTTGAGCGGTCGCCATCTTAGCATCGACTGACGCTGACGCCTAGTCAACAGCGCCTCAAGTGAACAAATGTACAACTAAATGAAACTTTATAGCTCCCTTAATTCGCCGACAGATAGTGCTAAGCTCTGCCTTTCGTTGTTGCAGAGTTTTAAATTCCTAAAGTTGTGGTATTCTTTTTGAATCACCCTGTATAATTAAAGTTTTGCGACCAAATTAATGGGAGCTAATTGTTTAGTATAATTTGGAATATATTCATATTGTAAAGCAAGATGATTATCATATAGTGTTTTGATAAATTCTACATTGCCATTTTTTAAAAATACTTCTAAATCATATTTTTATTTTTAATTTTTTTGGGGTGCTACTCCCACACCCTGAAATGTATAAAATTCCATTTGTAATCAATACACTCTTCTGTTCAAATAAAGGAACCCAAACATCTTTAAACCAAGAACCTAAATATAGTTGGTAGTTGTTTTGAACAGCAAATTCAAATTTTTTTATGTATGTATATGAAATTGAGACAACTACATTATATGTTCTTGGAATAGATGCCATTTACTAACGAATGGTTTTTATTGGATTAATACAAAATTGTACATATAACACTAAGAATGGAAAAAAAGCTTGCACTTTCATTCCTTCTGTCAATATGTTATCCAAGTGAAGATATATCTATATTCATAAACCAATTAACTGATCCAAATGTGTATTATTTGCATTATCTGAAAGCTAATGAAACTTGTATAGTAGTTGAATACATTAATGAAAAAGATCATCTATAACTAAAATGTTTTGATACAATTTCTGGTGCTACATATTTAATAGCTGGAAAAGACAAAATATCAATATAACACTTCATTGAAAATTTCTATGGGGATAGTTGGATCTCTCTAGAATTCCATAATGAGTCAAATTCAGTGATCGATTGTTTCGAACCTGTAACTATAAACTTTAAAGTATTAATTCTATGCTGAATTTTTGTTGGTGGGCCAAATACAAGCCATCCTAATTTTCATTGAAGGGTTGAATTTCTATGGAGCATATGAATAGATGGGTTTAAAATTATCACTCAACTTGGTGAAGGTTCAGAATATCATTAATCATTTCCTCTTGTGTATAATCCTCTAAGATATTATCATAATTGCACTGACAAACAGTCCTTAACATTTATTTCATTTTGGCTATATAATTACTGAAGTAGGAATATAATTAAGTGATAATATTTCTTCACAATTTGGGTGTCTATTTCAAATAGTATACCACTGTTATTGTAAATTTTTGTTTTGTGTTCTCATGACATAATAAGTGTAATCACAGTCATCATGGCATAATTTTAAATGAACAAAATAAATATTAAATCAGAGTCTTCCGTTTGAGGAACAACATTAGGTGACATTGCATCTATTTCTCTGTTTCTTCTGTTTATTATATTTAATGCCATATTAACTGTTTCATTCAATTTTTTTATTCATTCGTAATGGACTTTATTTATGTGAAAAACTGGTATCTACTAAATTACTTAGTGGAACATAATGCTGTTTTCACAGTTAATTCCATGTTGTCGTACTGAATTCAGTCTCACTTCGCAACAGATCAAAATTTTATTAGTAGGTATATAAAATCAAGTTTGGTTTTGGGCAATATATTTCTGCAATGTGGGGTAGCCATGCAGTCTTAGGTGTCTTGCCATGGTCCACTTGGCTCCCTCCATCAGAGGTTCAAGTCCTCCCTCGGCCATGGGTGTGTGTATCGTCCTTAGCATAAGTTAGTTTACATTAGAAATAGTGTGTACACTTAAGGACTGATGACAAGAGCAGTTTGTTCCCATAAGTCCTTACCACAAAATTCCAAATATACATTTGATTGTTTACCTAGGACACTACTTACCTTAACTGGTTTTCAGTATTAAATCTTCACACAAACCTTAACCCTCACCAAGGAAGGGGGGGGGGGCGTAATTTGTGCACACCATAAAAAATTTAAATAATAAAAAATTAATTAATTGTTCTTGAGTTACATTAATAACATACTTTTGAAAGATCTACTGATGCATAATCAGGATCCAGAAGTTTAATATTTATTTTAAAACTTTTTTGAAAATATATTTTATGTTTTTTACTTACGTCGCCATTTAAGTTTATTAAGTCTAATTATTTTGAGAAAAATTATTGGTAAAATTCGTTATAGTACTGTTGAAGTACACTTTACTATAATTTAAAAATATTACAAAAACCTGAGGCACTGTATAAATAGCTTAGGTGTATAACATAGTCTTGTGAGAAGAATTATTAACCAGTTTCTTCGGAATCTACTTCACACTTCGAACAATTTTTTTTCTCTGTTTACCACATGTGCTTCTCTCACAATTGTTGCAGATTATTGTCGGTTTGTTCACTTTTTTGTACTTTTGTGCTTTTGAATAGCTTTCGCTGGCACACAAATAGAATCTACCTTTACCTCCATGATCTTCCTTTGCACCGAAGTTCTGCTTGAATTTCCATCTGAGTATACCCCCCATACTTGAAACTTTGGCAGTCCTGTAACATTTGTAGGCCTTTCTACAGTGTATGATTTCGTGAGCAGTAGTCCCTGTTCTTGAAGGAAAAGTCATCATTTATCAGGTTTCTTCTTATTCCAGCCGGGAAAACTCAACAATAATAGTGTATAACTATTTGCCACTGCTATGTCGACAAGAGTATGGAAAACAGACAGCGGCCACCTTCTTGTAGCCCTTATTTGTGAATATTTGCTGACAATGTGATCTATCATCTCAACGTCACCTTCAGTCTCATTATAATATATATTTATAACCGTATTCTTCTTAATGTCAGCAGGTCAACAAATTGCAGCGTGATAATGTTGAAAAGATTGAAACAGCAGATATCTTTTCGGTTTTTCATGAGGGATTGAAGACACTATTGTGATTGGAATATTTTCAGTACTAATATCACTTAAAGCCAATTTACTAGAATGTAATTCTCGTCCTGAGATATCTTTCAGTTCTTGTGGTATCTGTTTCTTATTAGCTAGTTATGATCCCGCTACAGTTGGCTTACGATTCCTCCATAAATCTTCAGTCAAATTAACGGAAGTGTAATATTCGTCTGTAGTGACATTTCACCCTGAATTAAGTATAGGAACCACCAGGCGTTTCACCACAGCAGCAGTGGAATATGATTGTAATGTACCATCTTTTTCTTTCCAGCATAAGGCTCCATGCTGATAAGATATCTGATTTTAGAGTCTGTAAGAATTCATATAAATATTCTGTATTTGCAACAAGGTTTTTCTATCATGAAGAACTTGAAGGGACACCTGCCACAAGAACGATGACAACAGTGTGCAGCCCAAGATAATTATATTTTGGCAGGTATTCATTCATTTTGTCAAAAACTTCTCATATCGCAAAACTTATTATGTTACCGGCACCCGCTTCCCGATATTCTTAAACAGACAGTGATAGAGTACCTGAAGACACTGAAGTTGCTCTGGGCACCTGAAAATGATGATGACATAGCATTCAAGGCTACTGACTATTATATTGCAACCACTAGAAAAATTGATAGCTCCAAACCTCTTCACATTAGAAGACGAGTAGCACAAAACATAGTGACTGAAAAAGAAGACACAAGAGACAAAGGTAATGTAGGAACAATAATAGAATCATTTAAAACGCTCTAGTCTCCACAAATAGTTAACATCATAATAAAGCATACAAATGAAGAGGCATTGAGTCAGAAGATACACAAGACAGACAGGCTTGGTCTCATGCCATATATAGAGCACCTTATAATAGGGAAGGAAAATGACAGTAAGTCATATGCTACAGATTTATGGTCCTACACTCCAGGAAGGTATGTTTATACTTCCAGCATGAGCTGAACCATATTCCAGAATCTTACTAAAGCTTTCAGTAATTTTCAAATTCCTTACATTAATTATAAACCTTAGGACAATGTAACATTAATATTTACTTGAAAAGACGCTAAAAATCTTTAAATTACATAAAAGACCTGTTCAACAGAATAATTGGTTCCAGGCAGAATTGACTAAATTTTGTCCATTCCTGGCTCTCCTGGTAAAAAGTCACATTCGATATCTTCTGGGGTGCAACTGCTGCATGAAACCTCTAAAGTCCATTAAAAAAATTAAGTGGTACCTCTCCTTTCCACTGTGTGCTGAATCTGAAACTGAACCATTTCTTCACTTTCCTTTTCTCTTCCTTACGCTGCTTGACAACGCTAGTGTAGGTCTTTCAGTGGCAGAGAACATCTTATATCCATGTTTTGCCAATGCTGTGAATCATTTAGATGGGTTTTCGATGTAATAAGGAATTTCTGGTTTAAATTTTATATCTTGATCTCTGACACTCTTCAATTTTGACATTTTCCAAATTATTCTTTTTACTTCACTGACATCGTCTATCTTATTCCATTCCTTTGAGAGTTCTTTATGGTTCTTAACCTCCCAGTCATTTACAATTACGAACATTTCCCCAACTTCATTATAGAGCTGTACATACCTCTCTGGAGTCTAAATTTCTATAATTTGGAGCAGTATTGCCTCAACTCGTCCAAAGACCCTGTCTGGTTGTAAAAAGATATGCCCTTGAACTGGAAAATATACATACACATCCCTTATATGTAATGTACAACTTTTCAATAGCCAGAATGCAATAGCATTAATCCGACGTTTATTTTAATTTAAGTCACCGCACCCATCAGCAAAGAGTCTGAGAGATGCGGTAGTCCAGTCAAAGGATGTTTTAGAAAGAAAATCTGTGACGGCTGAGGCAATTTCTTTTGTCCCTCTTCCAGGTTCAGCTTCATTGCATACCTAGAAAATAGGGTGTGTTGTTTCTATATTTGTTACACTGTATAACCCTAACACAAACCAGTGTGATCCTCTGTGAGGAATTTTGTATCTGGACCGTATCTTTGTCTAATAGATAAGAGATAACAGAAAGTAATGCCTAACTAGGCATATTAATTGGAAACATTTTGTTTAAGGAAATTGATATTAGTTTCCATAGTGACTTTCATTAAGACTCCCTTTGAATGGCACACTGAATACACACGAATACAGGGCGATCTAAGTTGTGGGTAGCAGTAGTAACCATTAATGCACAAACCAATAATCTTAGAAAGCAAGATTGTACCACACTCATAATAATAACCGTTACAATTACTATCATCACTTAAATGAGCACTGAGATGTTACTGGAGAGAACACTGAAGTAAAGTTGGGCATGAAGAGATTTCTGATTCAACTGACATACAAATACCACAAATAAAATTAAATAATACTACAACTACACTGTTTATATACTTATTTATGGAAATGCATCAGATTTCTTTAGTAGCGACACTATTCCATTTATCTTTCTAATTAGAGAAGAATATAGAGGAGACCCTAAACTGACACTGTCTCACCAGTGAAACTCTATAATTAATTCAGAAGCTAATTCAAATGCAATCAAAATTAATGCTTAGCCCCACTTGGAATAGTTTATGTTTTCATCCTTTTAAACAATTTACTCTACACTGAGCTCGATTAACCTCCATAATAATCGTTCATGATAGCTGTCAAGGCTAAATTAAGTTTCACATAAGTTTATGTGCCTTTTTCATCACCTATGAAACACATATTTTTGGACAGTAACTTTTACACTATCTGGTAGTGAATTTTTGCACATTTAATACACAAAAACAAATCACTAGTTACTTAGAAACAGGACACTCAGTTTTCTCCAGACTTGGGAGGGGATCCTGCATTGGTTCATGATTAGGGTAAAGCTAGGGTTCAAAACACGGGTTTATAGCACTTGGAGTATTATTGAAAACACTCACACAAATATTCTGGTCCACGCTGTGTGCCTGAAGTTGATAGAGCAGTGCCGAAGTAGTAGTGAAAAGCGACATGGCGGCCATCTGTACTCACGGCTCTTGATATTTGAATGCTATACACAATTTCGTCTTGGCGACGGATTTTTATCGTGTTAGAGCCATTCCGTATTGCCAAGAGTACAATGCAACAGCCCAATCCCCATCTGAGGATATTTTCCATGCTAAACGGCTTCCAAATTCCACCCTTGGCACCCTCGATGTTCACCGTGCAACGGCTAGCCACTGACTGTGTACCGTTCTCACCAAGAAGCCGCCCAGTTCGACCACGAAAACCACCTTTCACATCGCACCAAACCACTACCATTGCCGAGGGACTTACCTACAGCTATTACCTTTTACAATACAAGTTCCCTAAGCATTAACCTGCCTGCAATAAAGAAATTTTTCTTTATGAACATACATATATTACAAAATTTCATTATTTTTGAACTTCATTTATCCTTTACAATATATAAATAAAAAATTAACTTTAACTTTTCTGTCACAAATAGATGACATTAACTGACAAAGTACCAACACTTCATCATCACAGATACATAGTTACATAGAATAAATCTATTTCTAATCGATATTGGTGTTACAAGTGAAGCTGAGAAATGCCATTTTTCTGGTGTAATATGCCTCTCCAACATTGAGTTTTGTCTGGACTTTCGGCAATTAAAATATAATGGTTTTACGTCAACCTAGGAGCTCAAATTTCAGTCACAAACTTTTTCTTTTCATTTGTAACTACCGCACTTTCAGTTTCGGCACATTCTAGGGCAATAGCTGCATCTGTCACTGGCAGGGAGGAGAAAACCAAAATTCAATTTGGAATTGAAAATTCTGACGAACGATGTTTTTTTTAAGATCGAGCTCAGTTGTTGCTGAGTTGTAAAATTTTAAAAGCTTGTTTATATTTAATTCACATGATATATAGCTCTTGGGTTTTGTTCCTATTGTAATGACTTTCGGTGGCTTTCAATTCTGATAAGAATTCTGCCACGCCCTTTCTTTTAGATTCATGCTTTGCAATCTTAGAGTCAGGCCGTCTTTTACGTTAGCATGCAATAGTTACTTACATATCTTTGTGAAATAGTAATCTTCTTTGTTTAGATTAGCACGTTGGAAGATAAATTGCAAGTGCTTCAGAGAGCATTGGATCATTTCCTGTTTAGTAGCAGTACAGAGATACACTTCATTGAGAAGAAAAATTAAAATGAAAAATAGAGCAAATCTTTAGTAAACTACGAACTTACGTGATATTTCACAGTGACAGCTGTTGTTTTACTTTGACACTTTCTCCACAAGCGCGTTAATGCTTTGGATTGCTTACATCTAGAATATATGATACTTTTTGATCTTTGTGTTTCTATTTGGTGTAAAAAACACATTTCCTTTTGTTCTACGTAGAACGTTTACTGGGACAGAGAAGCAAATATAACGACCCTCTCTATGTTGGCAGGAAGGATCAAAATTCATAAAATGAGAATTTTTATCATGTGACCTGTAACAAAGAGAATAAGAAAGTGCTATTTATCGTGGCATTATTTACTGATGACTGTTATAAGAGCAGATTCTACTTTTTTTTAATATTAAGATATTAACAGAAGATTTACCTGATTTCAGTTTACACATCCCTTTTACTTTATTCTTCGTTCTTTTTCTAGTTCCACGATCTTTACACTCCTCCCCTGCAGTCACACCAACCTCTTCTACATACACTGAACGCAGTACACACAAAACATAGCAGAAGGTTGCTGCTATGATGTACAAAAAACAACGATTTTGCTAAGACGATGTCAAACAATACCAGAAGGCAAGAATGCTGACTAAGGCTTTGAACAGCCGCAAGCGTCAACAAAATTAAACTGCAGTATTTAAAAAGTAGGTGAAACAAAAGCAAAACTGAAACATAAATGGTTGACACTATATATTCTGATTCATTCAATCACCTGGACCAGATGCAATTTGTTTAGACCACTCATTATCAAGATATTTTTTCTGTGCTACAGCATACAGATAGTCGCCATCTCATTGGTGGGTCTTGTGGAGCACATGAAATACCACTGGAAACTATATCAAAGTCAATTTTCTCAAAAAGTGTACAATATAAGTTTTAAATGGTTGTTCCTCATATCCTCTAGTCGTTATATACAATAATTTTTGGATTTTTTTTCGATACTGGAGGAATCTATTATTTCTTCTCTTATATTCTCCAAGTTGGCGTATTGCTGGTAAAATTTCTTTAGTTACCCAATCTGTTAAATTTCCAGCTGCAGGCCTTTTTGATCTGAATATAAGATTGTATAGAGCTGTTTTATTGGTAAAAAACTATATTTGGTCGAATATTACAAGGTGTCGGTGATTGACCGACACCTAATTCACTACTTTTTTTTTGTCACTTTTGTCTATATTATCATAGCATCTATAGGTCTTTCATATTCTAAAATTCTAGTTACATGAGTTCCTTGAAACCACAGATATTCTGTTCTTCAATTATAGCAAGAATTTCTCTATTATTAAATGTAGGCTTTTTGTTGACGAGATCTATGATTCACTCCATTTGTATAAAACAAAATAAATCAGATGAAGCGAAAATAAACTTTACCAAATAAATATAAAATATATTAAATGACTTGATGTTGTCTCAGGGATTCAAGCATTCATGTCAGTATTGTAATGTTGATGTATGGATTATCACTGATATTCTTTATAATTGTATTCCGTATCGTTAATGAAATCTGTTATAATTAGGTAAAAACATTAAATGGTAGTGGTACATTATTAACAAAATTAAACGCCTTCAGAAGCTAGTCCTTCAACTGTCTAACAATTAAAATGAAATACTTTTTCTAAACCTTCTAAATTTTATTCATGAAAAGAACTCTTAACCTTTTAGAAAATAGCCTGCTAAATTATAAACAGTTTTACCATTACAAAAATAGTTATCCTGACCTTTTGCCCAATATTCAGCATGTTACTTGTAATGTTTCGCATTATCTTCATTGGTAATTGCCATAAACCCATGTTTAATTTAGCCATATTCTTTCTCGAAGCGATCTCTAATTTTTGTTTCATCTGTCATGCATAGCTGTTTTTTAATCCATAACTTCTGGGGTTTTCTTGTTACCAATTTTAACTACTTTGGAGTTCCCATTGTATTTATTAAATAACTACTTTAATGAAACTGATGAAAAATTGTTCCACAAGATCTCGGGGTAATTGCCAGATGTTTGTAATTTCCTGCCACAATAATTCGGCCATTTTCAGGCGATACTGGCGAAAACACACACAGCTCTCGTATTTAAGGCCCTACCGGTACATGTATGGTGGATTCATTTGACGTTGCGCACGCGCTTCTTGAGCGCGTTCGATTCTGCTGCGCCACGCGTCCTCCGTGGTGAAAATCTGCCGCATCGATATTAGTTCAATTGTCTTCCCGCGATTTCATCACAGAACTACGCCGGCTGCGGAGGGCACGAAGTTCGTCAGCGTTTGGATTCCACGCTGCGTTCAATTAAAAACCACCATCTCTATTAATAAGAGACTCACTGCCAGATAGTCGTATTTACACGGATTCTTTCATAATAAAACTCCAAAATTTAGAAGTATGGGCCACAATTTTTGTCTCACTGTAATTCATTACATGATCAGTGGAAATACAGTGTTCGGCGATGACAGAGTTACGAGTCTGCAGCATGCGAGCATACCGCTGATGTTCTACAATGCGATCCTGCACAGTACGCGTCGTTTGCCCTGTATTAGATTTGCCGCATTCGCACAGAAACATATAAACACCTGCCTTGCGCAGCTCTAGGTCGTCTCTGACAGATCCCAACAGCCACGTAATTTTTGCAGGAGGGTGAAAGATTGCTTTCAATTTATATATTCTTAGTATATGTCTACTTGAGCTGAAGTATTACCAATATATGTTATATCGGCAGTAGTTTTAAAGGCGTACTGCTCTTCTTCGCTCTCTCTTTTACAGGTCTTCGGCGCTCTCCCCAGTTACTGGGACGAATACATATTCTTCAGAAATACAGTCTGCAGGTGCTCCAGTTCCGTTTGAAAACAATCGGTGTAAGAGATGACGTGGGCTCCGTGAACCAAGGTCTTCAAAACACCCATCGTTTGTGCCGGATGGTGGAAACTAGCGGCTTTCCAATAAAGGTCTGTGTAAGTGGGATTTCTATATACTGAATTACCAAGAATCCCGTCGCTCTTACGTCGCACCAAGACGTCTAAAAACGGCATGCTACCCTCCTTCTCCAACTCCAAAGTAAATTTTATGTTTTCGTGTATGGAGTTCAGATGTTGTAGGAACTCTCGCACACGCTACAGACCATGAGGCCAAACTATAAATGTATCGTCAACATAACGCCAGAATACTGTCGGTTTAAAAGTGGATTAGAAGAGTGCTCGCTCCTCAAAATCTCCCATAAAAAGATTGGCCACCAGGGTAGACACAGTACTCCCCATGGCGACACCGTCTGATTGCTCTTAAAACTCGTTGTTAAATAAAATGCATGTAGAGGAGAGGGTGTGCTCAAACAGTGGTGTTGTGTCAGCTCGATACCTACAGCCAATGAGATGTAGTGATCCGCAAGAGGTACATTTGTAAAAAGTGAAACTCCATCAAAACGAACCAACAAGACATAACTTTGCAGTTGGTGATGAAGTCACTAGAATTCTTTATGTGATGTAGACACGTTCCTACCATTGGATTGAGCAAAGACGCCAAGTTCTTTGCTAAGTCTTAGGTGGGTGGTCCAATATATTCACAAGTGGTGGTAATGGCACTTAATCATTGCGGGTCTTCGACAATCCATACAGTCTAGGTGGAACTGAACTATTTGGTTTCAGTTTCTTAATTACCTCCTTTGGTAAGGATCTGTTGGGCAGAAGTTCAGCTGTTTTCCGCACCGCTCGGGTAGTAGGATCCTTATCTCTTTGGCGATATGTTGAGTCTCTTACATTGATGTTTTTAATATAGTCCTCCCGTAGCATTAAAACAGTAGCATTACCTTTGTCCGATTTAAGTACTACTGTATCCAGGTCTACTCTCAAGTTCCGGATGGCTGCCCCATCCATAGGCGGTATGTTGCTCTTCGGAGATGTAGCTCTTGTCAACACATGACGAGACTCCTTGCGCACTTACTCAGCTTCATCTGTAGCAAGACGGCGCACAGCTCCAGCGATGGAACTGACAAAGTCCAGTAGTGGTGATAAGCAACATCTCGGCTGTGGAGAGGGCACCCCTCCCGAACTTGCGAGCAGACCAGGATACAGTAGTACTTAAATCGGACAAAGGCAATCCTACTGCATTAATGCTTTGGGAGGACTATATTAATGGGCATTCGTCGCAGCAATTGGAGAGAGTACTGAAACCTTTAAACGAGATATAAAAGAAGAGCAGGAGGCCTTTAAAACGACTGCCTATTTACCATATATTGGTAATATTTCAGCACAGATAGGCACATACTACGAAAACATAAAGTCAAAGCAATCTTTCGCCCTCCTGCAAAAATTTTGTTGCTTTTGGGATCTGTCAAAGACGACCTGCAGCTGCTCATGGTAGGTGTTTACAGGATTCCGTGCGAATGCGACGAATCTTATATAGGACAAACGACGCTTACTGTACAGGATTGCACTGAAGAACATCAGCGGCATACTCACCTCCTTCAGCCATGTGAGTCTGCCATCGCCGAATACTGTATTTCCACTAGTCATGTAATGAATTATAGTGAGACAAAAATTGTGGCCTATACGTCTAACCTATTATTAGTGAATCTATGGAAATACAACTGTCTGTCAGTGAGATTCTTATTAATAGAGACAGCCGTTTTTAATTGAATTCGGCATGGAATCCAATCGTTGAAGAACTTTGTGTCCTGCGAAGCCGGTGTAGTTCTGTGATGAAACCACAGGAAAACAATGGAGCTGATAACTATGCGGCCAGTTTTCACTCCGGAGGTCGCGTGGCGCAGCAGAATCGAACGCGCACTATTAGGGCGTGCGCAACGTCAAGTGAATCCTCCACAGATGTACCGGCGGGGTCTTAAGTACCAGATTTAAGTGTGTTTTCATCCGTCTCACCTGAACATGGCCAGAAGACTTTGGGCGGAAATATTGTTGCAGGAAGTTAAAAATGTCCGGCAGTTCTCCCGAAATTTTGTTGAACAATATGTACGCTGGACAAGTTTTAAATGTGATAAAAAATGTTCTCAGTGAATGGAATATTTCCAGAACTGTAAAAAATTGTGAAGTGGAAATGCCAATTGATAACTTCCACACACATTAATATATAGAAGGTAGGTATTCACATGTGTGTTAAGAATGTTTGAGAAACTATAAGGGAAATAAATGTAATAAAGTGCTTTGTGTATGTGGAAAATATATTTCAACCGAATAATACTAGAAACATTTAAGAGTTTTCAAAGAGGAACAGTATAAACTATTGTTGTCTATGAAAAATCATAAGTGTGATAATTCAACCAAGAAATGTATAAACTGTCAAGAAGTTAGATATTTTGATTGTTTTTACTCAAATCTTACATCTAAAAACTAACTCTCTAGTAGATGTAAGATTTGTCTTAAGGACTATTATAAACAAAGATGGAAGAACTGAACATCAAAAGTGTAATACATTGTTTCACAAGCCTAATGTTTTACCTCTTGTAAATACAAGACTAAAATGGAAGATTCACTGAGTGGTTTTACAACCTCTCATCAGTGATCATATCAGAAGGAATTAATTACGCGTATAAAGTAGATTTAAAAAGATGATTTAATTAATTTAATTGTTTTACATAATTTACCACCTGCTACAAAGACTTGCGGCGGGGCGGGTTATGATATTTTTCGTTCATCGTACTGCTCAACATTTAATGTCCACCCATCTCAGTACGGCGTCCGCTCACTCTCCCTTTTCTCTGCAAGCGTAAGTACTTACTAGACGACGAAAAAGCACCGTTGAAGAAAAACGTCACCTAATATCTATCCTGCACAGTCCGCGCAAGCACTAGTAGTATTTCAGGTCCTGCAATCTCTCATTTATCGGAATTTCGTTTTGTAATATGATGCATTTGACTGAAATGAACGTCCTACAATTTTCAAACTAGTAAAGTTAATTGCTGAGTAACAAGAGTTCGTTCGCTGCCAATTCCAGATTTAGTGAAGAACTATTCTATCATTCTTAATGCTCAGTCAAAGAGCAAACTTCACACGCAAAGCAGCCAGAATTTTGGACAAGTCCGACCCGATTGAAGATGCGTTCTCAAAGTCACAGATCCGCTACTATAAACGAAGATCACATTCGGCCCTTTTCAGTGGGTTTCTTTAAAACAAACTGCTCGCCAAATACTACATAAATGATTACAGAATACGCCTCAGGGAATGTTCACAAAGGCCGAAAGTACATACCCTCGTAACTTTCCTACAAAACAATCTAAAAACTCCAATATTTCATCAAACTCTATGTAATTGCATTGTCTTAATTCCAACTCGTTTTAAATGCCACTCCCTCAATAATTCTCCACCTTACACATAATAAACACTGGGACTTTTAAGACGACCTTTGCGCGTCCGAAACTGGTGAGCAGTTCTCTGAATACTGTATCACTCACAACATATGTAAATAACCGTGCGGGGGAATTACTTAATCCTGATTGGCTGATCAGTCTGACGGACATATCAGAATGATCCTTCGAGATCATTTTCGCAGTAAAACTCGCCTAAGCCATTCATTGTGTAGAAAGTAATTCATGCCTTTCTAAATGCAGCTAGTAACACAATGTTTAATATAGCAAAACGAAATTAAATTAATCCTGAAAATAATTTAGAAGACGGTTGCACTTTAAACCGATATTCCGGCGGCCTTCTTACAACAGCAATCACACCTATGCATATGTCATCAGCAATATGGGTGAAACACATCTTTCCCACATTCCAACTACGTAATGTTGTACCTAATATAATATGGAATTTTTAACCTGTGTCCCACATACACACTCACTCATTCCCATATATTCACACAACAACATAACAAACAGGTATCTTTATCTACAAAATGAAAAGTGATTAAAGTTTTGAAAATAAAAATCCAAGTAAATTGATTTGTTACCTTGACAATTATATTAATAATTTCAAAAGATAACAAAAGACAAACTGTTACTGTTCCTAACTGAATTTTTCACTCTGAGTATCAGTTTCGGGGGTTTGTAGGTAGTTTTCTGAATCTCCGAAATTGTAATATGTACAGCTTTGAAATTTGAAGGAGATCTTCTGAATAACAAAAAATAGTATACCAAGTTTGAAAAAAATCAGTTAATATTTCATGTATTTTACTTAGATTCGTAGGGGGTATTAATGTACGGTCATTCTAAGTGACTCAGAAGCCCGTTCTTACACTGGCTACTAGCGATAGATGAGCCATCAGTCATGGCTAAGACACAAGTTTGAAGCCTTCTGTACATTCACCAAGCTTGACGTCTAGGTACCTCACTGCAATAAATGTTATCCCGTAATAACTTGTAATGTCACCAACTCCCAATAATTACAAAGGAAGATAACTCATGGCTTGAGCTAAAAATCTTGGTGTTAAAGGATACAGTAGATTAAAGTACTCAGCTTGAACTAACGTTATTGGATTACAAAAGTTTATATTTCGTCCTGAATTGTTCCAAAAGACTAGTTCAGGACCAAAATTTGTAACTAATATAAATAATTTTTAGAGATTTAGTGATGATGTTATTGAAAAAACTCGACCACTGAGGCAAGAGACAATAGTGAGAATAGATCATATTTATGCATGCAATAGCAAACTATATGAGATAGAGAAAGAGGACAAACCACTGAAATATGATTTATCTCAGATTAAAGAAATAAGAACGAGATTTAACGAAAAATTTAAAGCATGGTCTGTTGACTATAAAATTGTCGTTAATGTTGCCAAACTCCATACTGTTAGTGAGAAAAAACGTCAAATAACGAAAGTACTCAGTTCTGAGGTAGAAGTAACGAAGAAGAGAACTAATTCTAAACAAGGAGATATATTGAATATAACAACAAAAAAACGAAATATGTTTTAGCCAATTTCTACACAGAACAAGTCATCCAATAATATTCGAGAAACGGTTCAAGTTTTGTGGACTAAAATAAGAGAAATATTAACATCTGATGGGTCTGTTGGTGTAGCAGATACTGCAATTGACATTCAAATGCTAGCAATTCCTAGAGGTAGGATTCACAGATAATTGACAAATTTAGCTGAAGAGAAAAAGTCTAAAAGGTGTATAACAAGAACTAAAAATGACGATAGTTTGTGTTGTCCTAGAGCAGTAATAGTTGAACTAACATTTCACACAAATATTATTTTAGGTAGACAGATAACTAAAAGCGAAATTTAAAAAATCAGAGAAGGAGGTAAGTACAAATTACAGAAACAAGCAACTCAGATATTATGCAACCAATTAGAAGAATACAATGAAGAAGAATTTACTATAGATTGTACTAAAAATGTTGAAAACTGTCAGATATTCAAATAAATATGTTATTTGCTGAGAACTGTAATTCTGTTGTTTATGGTGGTCCTGAGAAAACAGTAAAGAATAATGTGCATAAAGATCACACACATTTTTATGTGATTACCAATATGGTTCGTTTCTTAGTATCAGTGTATTTCTGTAATACATGTACCAAACTGTATAAACGCAAGGATAAACAGGAACGGAAAACAGAGAGGGAAAGCTGTATACTATGCAATGGTCAAGAACACTGTAGTCAAGGAAATAAGATATATTGTGAAAACTGTAATAGATGCTGATATAATAAATAATAATTAAGTAATCACTTAGAGGTTTGTGGCAGAGCTTATAAATTAGAAGGATGGTGTGGGGTCGCTGGTTGAATTAATTGTTTCTTAAAATTGTAGTTTGTAATGTAGTAAAGAATGCATTTCTTGGCCGATTAACGATATGTGGGGCAGCAGGTGGAATTAATTGTTATATAAATGTTCCTATTATTTATGCTGTTGTTTTGCCGTTCTCAACACTGGCTCTCTAACTACAATTTTGGCAACCAGAAAGTGATTAGCAAAACATGAAGCCTGTAATTAGAATTCCTAGTGCCCACTTCATCTGAGAAATACACTTATAGCTACAGCATATAGCTCTGAGGAATTAGGAGATTGTCTGGGATTCATAATCAAAAAACGATCCTGCAAAAACGTTCGATATATTCTGAAAGTCACAGATGAAAGAGAAAAGAATCCACACAATCCAACTACCAGAGCAGTTCAGAGTCTAATGCGCTGATACAACTATAACTGTTCAAATTAATTGTTTAAATGAATGCTCGCCATAATTTGATCATAATGTTCATCAACCGCCATGCTAAATAATGGTAGAATGTCTGTCCCGCGGCGGCACATGGAAATACGACATACACAAACTGAAGATAGATCATTAAAGTCATCCCAGAATTAACACTTCACTCGAAAATGATTTCATGGTTACGTGTATCCTGAGTAACTTAGTACGGCATCCGAGGCTGTTTATAGCAATGATACCGACGCGACGCGACTCCCGACGCAGATGGTGCGCTAATCAGCGTCTGGAGAGATCTGGGGCCTTACTCTCTCGCGCAGCGTTCTTATATATAAAGCCGCGGTGCGGACGGCTAAGGGAACGCCTGATCAAATCGGCTCTCCCAACTAGCTGCTGAGCTGGTAATGCACCACTTTCAGTTATTGAATAAATCATCACTTCCTTTGCTGATGGCCGATGAAGCTCTCAATTTAAATGTGCATTCAGCACACAGGTAAGTAATCATAATAAAAGTCTGACGTGGCTAAGTCAAATATTTTGGGCCAGAGAATTTAATCACACTACACACAGTAGACGAGCTCTGAACTTGCCCTTTGGAGATACGCTTTCGCTATAGTTTTATAGTTATTCAATGGAAATTTCTCACATCTTTATGATTATAGCGGATCTCCATTCTACTTATATATAAACATCCTAGCCTTATTTATTAGCCTACTTAATCTATCTTGCTTCTTAAATTTTTAAGACAGAAACCAGAAAATCATGAATTTCCACTAAAATTTTAATTTGTGAGATCCAAAGTACTGTTTCTATTAAATTATTATGAAAAAGGAATCTAAATTTAATTTTTTAAGTCTCTAGCTCTTTTCTGTTGTGCCAATGATTTTTACAGAAAAACATCCAAATTTTGAAAATCGTTAAAGTTATCGAACTGATATTCAACATATATTGATTTAGTATTACTCATGATGTGCCAGAACCGTTTCAGGTTATTCACTTGATTTTTAAAGTATTGCGCAACATTTATGACGTCAGAGCTAGTTACAGCGGACGAGGCTGGCACACAATGGAAAGACTGATGAGAATTTTATAAGGCGTGAGTAGGATGCTTCCATACATCACCCTCTACTTAAATTTTTTTTGGAATGTTAATGAACGAAAAAAAATTTAATTACAAATAGGGAAGCAAGAGTACAGCTTAACTACCTATGAAAAATTAAAAATGAAATGTAAACATATAAAAATATTAAAGAAAACTGATTACCTACTTCAATTATTTAAATTGCTGGCATGTTCACTGCCTCTTAAGCAACATTATCCCACAAAATTTAAGCAAAATCAATGAAACACTTTGGCATACATATTGCCTTAGACAAACAATCACAAAAATATGTAAAATTATGAAAATCTAAAATCCATTAAATACATTTTTACATACACAAGTTCAAAGAAAATAACACAGTTATTCATGATACATAAACAGATAACTATATCTTAGCAGTCATTTCTAAACCTGGAAGATAATTTCACAATCATGACAATTTCATTTTTACACACGTGGTTGTAGCCGCTTTGGCTGGCATTCTACACCTCCATTCACAAGGGTAGAGGAGGGGAAGTTGCTATGATGTGCATCCTTCTCGTTCACTCTAAATTACATGGGGAAAGGGGAGGGGTCACTGTGAGTTGAGTCCAAGTCACTCCACGCTTTCATGCAGCTACCAGGCTGCCATTATCTGGTTTGTCCTGTAGAACAAACAAAAGATTGCCTCAGACTCAGTTCGCTTAATATCTAAGGGTGGGTCGCAATGAAGTGGGGATATATACATTTTACCTTTCAATATGTTACTGGAACAAAGTTAACAGAACTTTTTCAATTTTACTCTCGCGGTTACTTAACTGTCATAAAATCGATAAACAAATGGCTCAAAACGCCGTTAGTCATGTACTAGAGAAACTTTATGCTCAAGGCATACAAGCATAAATCCCATTTAATCACAGTTTATCATTTCTGGGCCGGAACACTGAACCAATGCTCGGTACATTCTTGACACATTTGTATTTTATTTATTTCACTGTCTCATTTTCAATTACCTTTTTCTTAGTGATAGTATGAGTATATTTGATTAGTAGTTGTCTTCTCAGCTTCTTTGTACATGTGAGTAACTTGTGGTAATAGTACAGTTCTGAGTGTTCAGAACACACTACGTTTAGTTGACTACTAAATCCATTTATTCGTCCTCTGCTGTTGTGTCAGTTCCTCATCTGCAATTATGTACTTACTTCATCGAAGTGTATTTATGCTGAGCTATAAATAATGTTTCACGTCTGTCATTATGTTACTCAATTATGTTGCTAGTGTATGTACTTATTTAACACTCACTCTACTAACATTTAAGCATAGGATAGCACAATTATTTCGTATCTATAGTGTATTGCAGCTGATCAGTTTGCTCACGTGGCAGTCCATTTCCACTCGATCGGACGCTGAAACCACAGGTAGTCTCTCTCGACCTACCACTAAAATGCATTAAGTAATTATGGACGAGCGTAATACTACATTCCTTAGACGTATAGGACACCATGAGCTGCTCTGTCTCATCTAACATAAGGGTACCTATGTTCGCATTCACGCCTTCAACTCATAACCTCAATACGTGTAAGTGTGTTCTGTCACACACTACACCAAAATAATGGCCAGCTAAAACCTTATAAATACTTCAGGGACGTGTCTTCACGTCTCAACCACAAGCACTGTTCAATTCTATTACACTGCCATTCCTTGCTACACATGGTGAGTTCATTCCTACAACTTATCTGTATATTTTTCATTACACTAAGCAATCTCTTTTACTATTAATTAGCTAGCTCTCAGGCGTACAATAGGTTTCACTGCCACTTCAGATCCTGCTTGTACACGAATTCGTATATCTTTTTAAATATTATTGTGGGACTAATTCCAATAAAACAACACTTTGTACTTACAATATTACCAGGGTTCTATACATACTTGTTACTCAAATACAGTTGTATCTTAATTACATCATACCTCACTATTGTTTATGTTACTGTTAGGTTAGTTACATTAGGTATTTTCTTCACTAATCGGTAGATAGAATGGTTACAGAACTCATAGCTTGATAGCCATGACAGAAAATTTTAGTATAGCAAAGAAGAGGTCGAAATTTCAGTTGGATAGAAAAGATGAAGAGTGAGTGAGATCTGAAATGGGAAAGATGATCTCACACAGCTGGGACTGCACAGCTGCCACACTGTGTAGAGGTTATAGAACAACCTTCTCCCTATAGAATTCATTGGTTTCAGAAAATTTTCGTATTCGAAAGAAGGGGTCGAAATTTTTGTAGATAGGAAAGATGAAGAATGAGTGAGACCTGAAAAGGAAAGAAGATCTCACACAGCTGGGACTGCACAGCTGCCACACTGTGTAGGGGTTATAGAACAACCTCCTCCCTACAGAACTCATTAGTTTATTATTGGCTTGATAACCATAACGGAAAAATTAATGGGTTGGAGAGAAGAGGTCGAAATTTTTGTAGATAGGAAAGATGAAGAGCGAGTGAGATCTGAAATGGGAAAGAAGATCTCACACAGCTGGGACTGCACAGCTGCCACACTGTGTAGAGGTTACAGAACAACCTCCTCCCTACAGAATTCATTCACTAACTATGAACTTCTTTAGGTCGATCACGTTCCTGAGACCTAATAGCTTTTTACTTTTAGGGTACTCTAGCCTACATGCATTGGCATCTGGTTTTCCTATGATTCTGAAAGGTCCTTGGTATGCGAACACGAATTTCTTTGTTTCTGCATTTATTTTCTTTGATTTTTCCTTGGTTTTGACAAGGACTAACTGACCTGTTTCAAAACTGGTGGGTACAGCTTTAGCGTCATGACGCTTCTTCCATTCCAATGCTCTTTTTCTTATATTTGCCCTAGCCTTTAACTTCTTCTCGTCTGTGGGTATTTGCGTTAGAATAGGGAAATCTACCATATCTGCAATCACATTGTGCAGTTCTTGGCCAAATATGAATTCACAAGGCGCAAAACCAGTTGCATCATGCCGTAAGTTGTTAATTACATTCTCAAAATACTTCATGTGCTCTGCCCAACTTCAGTGTTTCCGAGCACAATAAGTCCTGCTAAGCCTGTTCAATTCTCTCATAAAACGTTCACTCAAATTTCCTTGGGGGAAATACGCAGTTGTTTTCAGATGTTTCACTCCGGCCTTATCCAGACATTCTTTAAATCTATCAGAAGTAAATTGAGGCCCATTGTCCGACAGCAAATTCTTCGGAACGCCAACGTACACGAAGAAATCTTTTTCCAACTTTTCTACCAATGTTTTTGCATTTGCTCTTTTAATTGGGTATAGCTTAACATATTTACTGAATCTATCCACAACAACAAAAACACGGGTGCACCCACCTCTCGAAGCAGGAAGAGGGCCAAACAAATCACAAGCCAGTAATTCTAGGGTTTCACTTGGCTCTACTGAATGCATGTCCCCTTGTATTCTTGTGTTAGCAGCACGGACTTTCTGGCACACTACACAAGATGCTAGACTCTTGGCAACACAGCGGTACATGCTGTCAAACACAACCTTCTCTTTTAATTTTGCAATGCACTTCTTTGCACCCTAGTGCCCATACCTCAGGAGTACATAGTCGATTAATAAGTCTACACGTTGGAAGGGAAAGCACTGCTTCCACTCAGGAACACCTACCTTTTTCCTCCTAAACAAAATACCTTTATGCAGACAATAGTATTGCGAAACTTTAGGATAGTTCGCATTTCCTAAATAGCTCTTCAATAATTTCAGCTGGTCATATGTATTCTGCTTACGCCTCAAGTTCTTAATCACCCTCTTTAATGCACTTTCTTCCATTACTTCGTGCAACGCAAACATTCGTACCACACTTAGGCCCGTTGCTATAATTCCCGCGTCATCACAGAGCTCCGCACTTCTAGATGACCCATCAGCTACCAGATTGTCTTTCCCTTGAATATATCTAACCTTAAGGTCAAACTGCTGGAGATACAATGACCTTCTTACCAAACGAGCAGTCCTCAACTTACAGGTCTTTAAAAAGGTCAACGCCTTATGGTCACTGTAAACAAATATCTTGTGACCTAATAGATATTGCTCAAACTTCTGTACCCAAATACAATTGCCAATGCTTCCAGTTCTGAGATGCCATAATGTCTCTCTGCTGCCTGTAAAGATCGACTTCCGAAAGTTATAGTCTTGTGCACTTCTTGTTCATTCTCTATTTCTACTTGGAATACCGCCACAGCTATACCATAGCCACTAGCATCAACAGACATACAGAATGGTTTTTCAAAATCAGGATGATGGAAAATAGGACTATTAATTAAATATTGTTTAAGCGCCTCGAACGCCTGTTGACATTCTGCTGTCCAAACCCAAGGGGTATTCTCTTTCAGCAGGAGGTGAAGACAAGGCGCTTTAAAAGTCTGATCACTAACAAAACGCCTATAGAAGCCGAAAAGACCGAACATCGATCTCAACTTCTTCTTGTTTCTGGGAGCCTCAAATATTTCAATGACTGGAAGCTTGCCTGGGTCAGGCAGGATACCTTTTCCACTTATCATATATCCCATGAAACCTATTTCCTCTTTAACGCACTCTGTCTTATTAATCTTTAGTTTCATGCCACCTCTCTCAATAGCCTCTAACACTTCCTCTAACAAAGCTATGTGTTCTTCCCAGGTAGGAGTTGCTATTAACAGATCATCTACGTAGACTGTTATTCTATTACTTAAAGCTGGTCCGAAAACATGGCACATCACACGCACGAAGGCACAAACAGAGATATTAAGTCCGAAAGGTACTACACGATATTGGTAACAAACTCCTTCGTACAAGAAAGCTGTGTACTTCCTTGAACTTTCCGCCAGTGGCAAATTCCAATATCCACACGTGATGTCCATAGAAGTTAAGAATTTTACTCCCCGGAACTTTTACAATAATTCGTCCATGTTCTGCGGTCTATCACTTTCCCTGACCACTATTTCATTCAACCAACGAGCGTCCAAGACCAATCTGACACTCCCGTCTCTTTTTGGTACAACAACAAGAGGATTATTGTCCTCACTGACCGCTTTTTCAATCACACCCCACTCTAGCATTCTCTGTATCTCCTTTCGAACCGCCTCCTTCCTAGCTACATGTAATTGGTATGGCTTCCTGAAAAACACTTGGCCAGGTTTCACCTTTAATTGACATTCATAACCTTTGACCACGCCAGGTCGATTTGAAAATACCTTATGATGCCTTTTTAAAACCTGTCTCAGTTCTTCCTTCTGATTAGCTGAAATCTTATCGATTTCCTGCAATTTAGCTTCTATTTTGTCCAAAATTATTGCTTCTTCTTCTTCTGTGTTTAGCTTACTTTTACTAACATTAACACCTTCGTCCCAATATCCCCTATTTTTCAGAACTCGTATAGGCAGTTCCCAAGTTTCGTCATTAGTTACTACATGTTTATCACTAAAAGGCACTGTAATTACTCCAGTTATCGGCAAGACCATTTTTAACTGGCTTCTTTCAAAGTCAACAACACTCTGATATTTTGACAAGAAATCTATGCCAATTAAAACCTCAATACAGAGATTGTTTACAATTAAGCATGGATGATCAATTAAATTACCATAAATGTTAAAGGGCAGCGAAGCTTCTTGCTTTACCGTTTTTGACACCTTGCCAGTAGCACCAATTATTCTTAGTCCGGATACCCTCATTACTGTAAACTTGTCTTTACCAGGTAATACATCAAAGAAGGACTGAGATATCGCACTCATCTCACTTCCACTGTCTAAGAGACAACGTACATTGATACCCAACATATTCACTATTATTATAGGGTGGCTTATTCTAGTTTGTACAGGTGGTTCCTTAAATTCATCCAATAGTTCCTTTTGCATTTGTCTCCAACTAAAGTGATCGACATCTGTCTTCATTACATTTAGGTCAAAGTGTGTAGGGGTTTCCTGAATTACACTTTCAGCTGCCTTTTCCAGTCGGTCTATTAATTTTAAATCGAAACACCGCACTACTTCATTACACTTAGTTTGCTGAACATGACCCAAATTAATGTAGTCCGAGCGATTCTGCGCCTCCAAGACCGGGCATAACACTTGTTACAGCTAAACCACTTTCACTTTTATCGTCGGGTTCCTTATCAAGTGACTACAGGTCACAGCTACTGGGTTCATCGACCCCCAACAGGCTACCCTCTACATTCTCACTTACCTCCTGTCCTAAATCTATTAGTAGAGTATCAACATCCTGCACAGGCACTTTAGATAAGAGCTCATCATCCTCATCGTAAATATAAGCATGAATTTCTTCTGCTTCTTCACCTGACAATTCAGTATTTAGTAGCTCTTCCCTACCGTTACACTGCTGCGCCTTTTCTTCCTCTACCCACCTAGAAAGCGTTTCTAACACTGTATCTACCAAACACTGTGAGTGATCTAACATTTCTGCTGTATCCTCAGATGCTACCGACCCTTCATCCACATGTTCAGTTTGAGTATTATTATCTTTCTTACCAATTACTGTAATTACTGGCTTAGGAAAAAAAACGCCTGGTGAGCGCCAGTGTCCTCATAGACGAGAACTAGTTTTCCTGCGTCGGCCTACTACTGTTTCCTTTATTTTCGTTATAGTTAACTGGCACAGCATTGCTTTCAACACTGTTGTTTACCTGCATAATTTTGTTTGGCACAAAATTAGTATCATTTGGATGCCATTGTTGGTTCTGATAACTATTTCTCCAATTCCTGCCTCTCTTGGGATGGCGAACACCTACTGTTCTGATGTTTACATTGCCATTCTGCTCATTCTTAAAATTACGACTAGTGTTATTTGCATTTCTGTTATTACGTGCTTGCTCCTAATTGGCAGCAACACGTTCTACACGTTCCAAATATTCAATGAAACGATCCAGATTGTCTCTAGGGGCACATATAATTCTAGTTTGCCAATACCATGGCAGTCTGGCTTCAAGACCTAGTATTATCATTTCAGGTTTTAGCTTTTCGTCCAAATGTGACAAACGTAATATCCATGACCTGGAAAACTCTTTAATAGATTCCTTGCCTACATTGAAGCGTTTCCCACTCCAAAATTCTCTCAACACTTCATTTTGCTTATTACTAGACCAATACTCATTAATGAAAGCTGTTTTAAATTCCGCTAATGTTTTACACTTCAACATAACATCAGCTGACCAACGCATGGCGTCACCTGCTAAATGGCTTCTAATAAATGAGATTTTTCTCTCGTTCGGACCAAGTTGGTGGAAACACATTTTCAAAATCGTTCCCGAAATCTAGCGGGTGGATATTTTTATCTGGATCGAACCGCAAGAACTGCCGACAGCCGATAAAAGCGGCGTTTGCAGCTACAACTTGTTGTATACTACCATTACCAGAAGTTACCGAAGCTACTTTATTCTCAGTGTTAGCAATGTTAGTACTAATATTTTCTACTCTCATTTCAACATAATCTACTCTTTGCACAATATGAGTAGTATCAGTTTTGATTGCATCTACTTCTGCTTGACGTATGTTTACTTTTATATTAACATCTTTAAACCTATCTGAGCACAGTTCAGATTCCGCCTCGATCTTTTCTGTTAACTTGTACTCCAGCTTCGCATCTTCCATTTGGAAGTCTTTGCGAACCTCAGCAACTTCGGATTTTACTATTTTATACATTTCAGAAAATTCTTGAGCAACCTTTTTCTTAATATCCTCATGGTTATAATCAATTTTATAATTCGAACTGTCCAGATCCTCTTTCAACTTATTGCAACTAGCCTTGAAGGAAGTCTCTAATTCAGCTTTATTGGATTCTAATTTATTGTTCATTGCCTCAAACCGTTTATTAAAATTAGTTTGGCTGGCCACAATTCTGTTATTTATCTCAAATTTATCAGATTTTAATTCAGCATTCATTCTAGCATTACTGGCTGACATTTTTGCATTACTGGCTGACTATTTTTCATTACTGGCAGCTATTGCTTGTAATATAACATTTAAATCAGTAGCCCCAGTATCTTTGGGTTGCTCACTAGCTGGCTTTTTATCACACTCAGGTGACGAAAAACTAGCTCCAACACCAGAATCATCAAAACTAAATGAAACTTCTGATTGATTAGTCATATCTAACTTTTCCTTCTTAAACTCTACCATCTCTGATGACTGTTTCGTATTTAATTCATCAGATAAACTATCATCCAATAAATTAATGATTTCTGTTTACTACAGGGGTCCCTTTTATTAAATCATTGTCTCTTTTTACACTACTGTCAGGAGACAATACTTCATATTTCACTTTATTATTACTATTTTCATGCAAATTTACACTTGAACCGTTGTGTGGATATACAGTTCCCCCAACAGACATAGGTTCTGATTTAAGTTTAACCTCAGTTTCTTCTGGCGGTTCCATCGCCAACAGTTTATTAGTGCTGGCTAGTAAAAATTTTAACAGCTTTTCACTTAACTTAGTTCCTCCTGCACAACGTATGGCGTTGCCGGCGTGGCGTACCAGGATTACTGATGCGACGCAGCATGTTGAAGTGCAGGCGGCACTTCTACGGCTGCTGTGTGTTTGCGTGACCCGCAACTGCAGGTGCGGCTCCGGTTGCTCCGGTGGACGACTGCGGTGAGGCGAAACTGGCTTCTCGCGATGCCGGCAGCGCCGCTAGACTCAGTGCCAGCTCCGTCAATCCACATGCGTCATTAATCCAATTGCGTCGTCCACATACACACGTAAAACTATCACTGTTCTATTACTCAGTTGCATGTCGCATTTAACTCCCGAATCCAAATACTTAAAAATCACTTTCACTTTTACTCAGTTTGCATCCCGGCCGATGCACCATATGTGGGGCGGCTGGTTGAATTAATTGTTTCTTAAAATTGTAGTTTGTAATGTAGTAAAGAATGCATTTCTTGGTCGATTAACGATATGTGGGGCAGCGGGTGGAATTAATTGTTATATAAATGTTCCTATTATTTATGCTGTTGTTTTGCCATTCTCAACACTGGCTCTCTAACCACAATTTTGGCAACCAGAAAGTGATTAGCAAAACGTGAAGCCTGTAATTAGAATTCCTAGCGCCCACTTCATCTGAGAAATACACTTATAGCTACAGCTTATAGCTCTGAGGAATTAGGAGACTGTCTAGGATTCATAACAAAAAAACGATCCTGTAGAAACGTTCGATATATTCTGAAAGTCACAGATGAAAAAGAAAAGAATCCACACAATCCTACTACCACAGCAGTTCAGAGTCTAATGCGCTGATACAACTATAACTGTTCAAATTAATTGTTTAAATGAATGCTCGCCATACTTTGATGATAACGTTCATCAACCGCCATGCTAAATAATGGTAGAATGTCTGTCCCGCGGCGGCACGTGAAAATACGACATACGCAAACTGAAGATAGATCATTAAAGTCATCTCAGAATTAACACTTCACTCGAAAATGATTTCATGGTTACACGTATCCCGAGTAACTTAGTATGGATCCGAGGCTGTTTATAGCAATGATACCGACGCGACGCGACTCCCGACACAGATGGTGCGCTAATCAGCGTCTGGAGAGAACTGGGGCCTTACTCTATCGCGCAGCGTTCTTATATATAAAGCTGCGGTGCGGAAGGCTAAGGGAACGCCTGATCAAATCGGCTCTCCCAACTAGCCGCTGGGCTGGTAATGCACCACTTTAAGTTATTGAATAAATCATCGATTCCTTTGCTGATGGGCGATGAAGCTCTCAATTTAAATGTGCATTCAGCACACAGGTAACTAATCATAATAAAAGTCTTAAATATAAACATCCTAGCCTTATTTATTAGCCTACTTAATCTATCTTGCTTCCTTAATTTTTAAGACAAAAACCAGAAAATCATGAATTTCCACAAATCTTTTAATTTGTGAGATCCAAAGTACTGTTTCTAATAAATTATTATGAAAAAGGAATCTAAATTTAAAATTTTAAGTCTCTAGCTCTTTTCTGTTCTGCCAATGATTTTTACAGAAAAACATCCAAATTTTGAAAATGGTTAAATTTATCGAACTGATATTCAACACATATTGATTTAGTATTACTCGTGACATGCCTGAACCGTTTCAGGTTATTTACTTGATTTTTAAAGTATTGCGCAACATGTATGACGTGAGAGCTAGTTACAGCGGACTAGGCTGGCACACAATGGAAAGACTGATGAGAATTTTATAAGGCTTGACTAGGCTGCTTCCCTGCGACGGGAAAAGGTTTGTTGAAGATATAAAGATCATAAATGTGCCTTTAAATTCCTTATAAACTGTAATAAAGTAGTAAAAATTGCGATCGCAAATATTACATGCAAAGCAAATTGCAAGAAGGTGGTATTTTTGAAAGGAAACTGTGGTGTCGCCGCCAGACACCACATTTGCTAGGTGGTAGCCTTTAAATCGGCCGCGGTCCGTTAGTATACGTCGGACCCGCGTGTCGCCACTATCAGTGATTACAGACCGAGCGCCGCCACACGGCATATCTAGAGAGACTCTCTAGCACTCGCCCCAGTTGTACAGCCGACTTTCCTAGCGATGGTTCACTGTCTATATACGTTGTCATTTGCAGAGACGACAGTTTAGCATAGCCTTCAGCTACGTCATTTGCAACGACCTAGTAAGGCGACATATTCAGTTACTATAATCTGAACAGATAATATTGTGAATCATGTACCGTCAAGAGCGACGTTCATCATTAATGGATTAAAGTTAAGTATCGAACTACTTACGTCCGCTTTCTGAACACTCATTACTTGTCATGTTCCAGACCTCACGTCAGTATAGTTCTTCCCTCCTCACTCCAGCCGGTGTGAGCTAAAACGCGTGCATTTCGGCCTCGCCTAGTAAAATGGTGTTGGCTCTTCTGCCAACACAACAAAAACTTTGTAAGGATTTTAATGAAAGGTTATCCAAACTGTAGTAGGGATGGTTGTTATATTAATGGAGAACTGAAAGAATTTTATGTTTACTATTTCTCGGAATGTAGAAGAATTGTTGCAAGTAAACAGTTTGAGTGTTGTGAAGATGGTTTCCCAATGACAGTGAATTCTACCTACACAGAAAGATACATGTGATTTGATTATGAAGCTTAACAAGAAATTGGTGTACAAATTCCAAGACTCATAATAGCTCACAATTTTAATTTTGATACAGTTTGTAAATATAAGACAAATAACGAATTCTGCAGGTGGATGATATCTGGTGAAAACAGGAATTATACATGCATTGCTCGCTATGCAAAAGTTTATGACTGCTTGTTTCTTTTGAAGAACTGTGTTGAAAATAAAACAAGGCATATTCCATCTACACAGGAACCGAACTGATGTTACTCGAGATAAAACAGTTAGGAATAAAAACTATAGATAGCATTAATTTTCTATGAGGCCCTCTTAGTAATTTTCCAAAGACATTTGATTTGAATGAAATGAACAAAGGCTACTTTCCACATTTGTTCAGTACATAGGAAACTGAAAATTATATTCGGATAGTTTCTAAATCTCATTATTATTGTGTTGACACAATGAAACTGAAAGATAGGGAAGTATTCCTCAAATGGCATAACCAGAGTTAAGGAAAATTATGTGTTCAGTACAAAGTGAGAAATTAGTGGGTACTGTGATTCTGATGCAGATATTACGAGAAGAAGTTGCTTACAATCAAGAAAACAATTTCTAGAAACAGGAAATATTTGTCCATTCTGTTTTTTAACGATTGCTACAACTTGTATGGCTATACACTGATCTAAAGTATGCCTAAAAATACAATAGCTGTATTGTATTAAGAAGAGATAGGAAATTATGCCAAAGAATCTAGAGCTTGTTTAAACAGTTTAAACAATAATAATATTGTACATGTTTTAATGGCGGTGAAGTAAGAATAGCTGGGGCATAAGTAGTTGGTGTTGATAAAGAAACAAATACTGTTTATCAATATCATGGTTGTTTTTGGGATGGTTGTACAAATGATTTAAAGGAGAGACAACTAACAATAAAAATATAGAAACAATGGATGACCTTTGTCAGAAGACTTTAACAAGTTCAAAGATACGAAATGTGTAGAGGGGTGGGAATATGATTGGATTAATTCAACAGGGTATAAAGATCATAAGAGGTTAAAACAGTTACCTAAAGTAGTCGAACCACTGAATTCAGTATGTGCTTTTTATGGTGGTCGTACAAATGCAGTAAAATTTAGAGCTGTAGCTGATGGTGTTAGCACAAAACGGAGGTTTGATAATGTGTGCAGTCATTCCCCAATTGTAAATTATTATGGTTAATCTCCCAAACAACATTAAATATAACTAAATAAACCAAGATGTTACACAAAACATGATATGGATTTATAAAAAGTAAAGTATTAGCACCTGGAGGATTCTAGCATTCACATTTACCTGTAATAATGAAGATCAACAAAAATGAAAAGAGTTGTTTCCTTTGTGTGTAAAATGTGCAGAAGAAAAAATAAATAAATAATATCCATACGATTAAGAGTGAAGTTTTATTGGAACTTGGGTAACAGATGAAGTAAAAAGAGCTGTGGTAAATGGATAAAAAATTTTAGATGTCTATCATGTCTGGTATTTTAAAGTTAAAGGGAACTGGTTGCCTAAAAATTATGTGGAAGACTTTATGAAGATAAAGTTAGAAACTAGAAATTTGAAAGACGATTTTAAAAGCAAAGATGAATACATAAAAGCAGTGAAAGATAAATTAAGTTTTCTACTGAATAAAGAAAAGATAATAGAAAAGCCAGGGAAACGAGATGTTTCCAACATTTGTCTTTAATCTTTATGGGGAAATTTGGGCAAAATTGTCAGCTCTCTTCAGTCGAGATTTGCCACATCTCATAAGGAACATACAGTTCTGTATGCTTATAGTCGTGTATATTGTGCTTTAAAAGTGAATGGACTAAGAATTTTGAAGCACGCTCGGTTATACTGGACGCCATCAGTGAACTACATCGACTTCATCGCTGTGATAGCGCCAGGCAGTCAGGCTTAATGTATGCGACTATACACACCGGTATGGGAGACAGTGAAATGCATTTGATACCTCGATTGGAGCCAAATCGCCTGCACGTACCATACAGGTTCACAACAATGATCTAAATGAATCGGTGGAGTAACTAGTTTCATTCCTAGCTTCAAAAGTTCCTTTTCTTTCTTGGGGCATCTGTCACGCTGCAACGTGGGGTCGGCCATGTTGCTATTGATTTGGTGGTGTTAGTTCCAGAGGGTGTCCAGATGCCCTTCGTGCCGCCACCCCGAACCCACTAGTACGGAATCAGTGTACCCCAGCTGTCTGCGTCTAGTGTAAGCCATGGAAAAGTGGAAATGTGTTCAAATGTCTGCGAGTCGTGTAACTGAGGCATAACGTGTGGACCAGCACAGTATTCACCTATTTGGATGTGGAAAACCGCCTAAAAACCACTGGCCAGCATACGAGCCTTCGTCGTTAATCTGCAGGGAGGATTCGATCTGGGGCCGGCGCTCCTACCCGATTTCAGGAAGCAGCGCATTAGCGCTCTCGGCTACCCTGGCAGGTGCTAGCACCAAAAGTGATGTGCAATAATTGATATGTTAATGATATAATATCTATTGCACAGGAGCTCCCTGATCGTTATTTATTAAATAATGATGGTTGTCGAAAATAAAGTGACTGATTTTATTGTGAGGTTAACGTAAAATATCTAACCGCTCAATGACAGTGAGCGATATGGCAGTTTGATATCCAGATTAGTATCTCGCGTGTCGCTGTAAATATGCAAAGTTATGGACAAACCATTCATTAACGTCATGATGAAATAAGGTGAGGCTAGTCAGCAATGCATTTGATTGGACTCAGCAAAATTTGATATGTGTAGGCAGGCATTGGTAAGTATGTATTTACTGACGAAATGATTTGCTCGTTGGAACATGTCACAAATCGGCTTGAGTTGTCCGTGAGGAAAAAAGCGTACAATCACATTTGTGAAGTCAGCCAAATACAGTATTAATATTCGCCCCCCGAAAGAAGACGCTTGTACTCTTGTGTTTAATACACTAGAATTTTTAGTTTCCACATACAAAGTCGCTGTGTTTGGTTACAGTTTGTGAACGCCTTCTGTAAGCTGCCTGACGGCCATCGCTCGTTGGTAACACTAATTTCCACCTAGTCACCGAAATTAAGCAACGTTGGGCCTGGCTAAAACTAGCATGGGTGAATATCTAGGAGAATCCAGGTGCCTTTGGTCATAATGAAACCCAAACCGCCAAAGTGGCGTACAGTTGAAAGACTAGCTCCAGGGCGTGGTACCACACAGCTTCTCTTATTTTCAGAAGTGAACGTGAAAACCACACAGTCACTCAAGAATGATCACTTTCCAAATATTTGAAACTTGAGAGGTATGAATGTATTCATTGCTTGCAATGTTTATTTTTCAGTGTAGCAGTCTAGCTGGTTGTTAAGTTAGAGACGTAGTATTCATACTGTATACAGTTTACACACAAAATCAAAATTCCCTGTCATTTCAATTTTAATAACGCAGACATGGCTGTGAAAAATTGTTTAGGTAGTCGAGGTATCTCAAATACTTGCTGAAATTGTATCTAACTATAGTTTTCAGTAGATCCCATTCAAATAAGCGTTGAAGAAGAACTGGAATGTGTATTAAATTGGTACGTTTCCACTGTATGACAGTGTCAAATGTTAAATGAATGGTGCTGTGAGTGAAGGTTAGCTATGATTTACTGTATGAGAAAAAAATATGCATATAATAAAAGATAGAGTGTTGTTTTATTTCTTACTGTCATTCCCTGTCTAATGCAGTGTAATGTTGTTTTCTCATTAAAGTAAACGTTACAGGTTGGAAGAGAGAGAGAGAGAGAGAAAGAGACAGATAGCAGGAGAACTTTCATTGAGGCAATAAGAGGGTAGGAATTTGCTGAGTATGTTGACGATGAGGCAGATGTGGAAATGTAGTATGTTATGTTTTATTTTGTTTGCTCACATGTGAGATGAAATTTAATGACAAAGCAGTACATAATTTACAATGGTGGCGCTTTAAGCGATGTGTGTGTGTGTGTGTGTGTGTGTGTGTGTGTGTGTGTGTGTGTCATGACAATATGCCAACATACGCAGTTCAGGTGAAGAAGGAGATGTCACTACTATGAAATTCTGTAGCACCAACGATAGTAATAATTTACGAAATTCATGAAAAGATACTGAAGTAATTCTTCATAATGGTATCTTTTTTTAGAACGGTAACAACTAATTTGTTGATTGCGTAATGTAAAGTGTATATAAATTTTGATGTATAAATGCTGTGGTATAACAGGATACTCGTGAATATCGCTAAAAAAATTATTAGATACTTTTGAACATACTGGGGTATACATACCGATTGGTGTGTTTCAGTTTAGGTATAAAAAATTGGGTTCAGAGTGGCTGTTTTCCTTTAATGGACGCTAATTTTTTTTTTTAATTTTCCCACCACCGCCATCCAGGTTCCTTACATTTCCACACTGTATTGTTTTTTAAATTTACAATAAGCGCAATCTTGTATTTTTAAATTTCATACAACGTGACGTAATACAAAAATGTTTTGCTGGTTGTGGAATCACGATGATGACGTCAGAGACGAGGGGTCGTGGCTTGTGACGTCATTGATAGGGTATTGCTCGGAGCACGTGATGGCACAAACTTAAACAAAGTGCGCTGTTAAGAACAAAGCTGTACTATTCCCATTCTACACGTTTCAGTCACTTTAATGTGACCACTGAGTATGTTCAACATCAACGTCAAATAACAACACCACATATGACTTCTGGCAGCACTGGCAATGAAGTTGTACAAAACAAGTCAGGGGGACGTGGAAAACGGTATATTCGTTCTCGTAATGCCGAAACTGAGCGATATCTGAAGTCCAGTGGGGTGTAATGACTTGCCTTCTGGTCAAGGGTGGAAACGTTTCCTAAACGGCTAATTCTGTAAGTTGTTCGCGTGCCACCGTGGTTACAGTATACTGTTGATGGCCAAATGGCGCCGTCCAAAACTGGAGCCAAGGCAACTGTGTGAAACTATGTGACATAGACGATAGGGGTGAATGACCGCTGTGTATGAGCGAATAGACGTGCTAACGTTGAGCAACTGACCAACCAGATTAGCCAACGATGCTGCATGTGGGACTCCACTGCAGGCGCATGGTCCATGCACCCACGCTCTCGGCCTTTCAGTGGCCGTGATGTCTCGAATTTGCATTCCAGCTGGAGGCCCATTGAGTGGTGACACGTAATCTTTTCAGAGGAATCTCATTTTATATTCCTATGGATTTAAACGTCTGAAAGTAAACACCGTGTAATAATCGTCGGCAGGGTCCCAGCCGTATGAGGGGCGTTATGGTCTGGGGAATAGCTTCGTTCTAGTCCTTGAGTGTTATCGTAGTTCTGGAAAGCACAGTGGATCAACACGTGCATACGTCTATCCTTAGGATCCTTGTTCACCCTTACATTCAGTGGTTTTGTTCTCCACTTAATGGCAACTATCAGCAAGATAATGCAACGAATCATAGAGCTGCCAGTGTACTTGTGTGGTTCGACGTGCACCAGAGTGAGTTAAACCTATTTTTCAGGGCACCAGATTGTCCTGATTTAAACCAAATCGAGAATCTGTGAGACCTACTCGTCTGAGGAGAGGGCGACTTAGATCCACAGCCGAGAAAAATATCACAGATGCAAACGGCACTATAGTCGACATGGCTCGACATCCATGTCGGTACATTCCAGAACCTCACCGACTCTATTGCTGCGTGTTTCTTTGAGAAATTTTCTGGAAAAGGTGATTATTTAGGCTTTTGACACGAGGTCACAATATGAGTGTACAGTATATATGGCTTCATCCCAGTACACAAATCTATGTTTTATCCAGTCAACCTTTAGCAATTTCACCATAGGGACCTATTCTAAGTACTCTTCTGAAAAACGTTAACCTCGGGGCTAGTAATTTCTCTTCGAGTATAAAACTGCGAATTTTTTCCACATGTTGTCCATTGATTCCTGGGCTTTTCTATTGTGTTGATTTCTTTGGACATTGCGATACTATAAAATTACAATTTATATGCAGATATATTAGTAAATGAAACTACATATTAACAATGTGTTAGTTCCATAACTGTATACATGGGGGCCATGTCGATTGGTGGTATCGATGTCGTGGAGCTTGTTCAATGAGTAAATATTAGGCAATACTGTTGCATGAGCTTCTTACAACGCGCGTGGTTGTTTTGATCTTTATCGCTATGAACAATTTGCTGATAGTCTGCATTTACAAACTCTCTTTCCATACTTGTTAGGTTGCCATGTAAATGCTAAAAAGAACCAAATACAAATCTTTGCATTTACTGTAAATATAAAGGACAAGGTTTTAAAAGTAAAGATAATGTCTTAGGAGCAATCAAATTACTGTGAAATATGCTGCAGTGTTGAAACAACATGTCTTGAACTCGTAAAATTGTGAATGATAAAAAGTTTCTATTTGTCCCCTGAATTATAAAATGAATTTCCTTTAAAAAGAAAAAAGCCGTTGATCTAAGCGACAAAATTCTTAAGAATGTAGAAAATCACAGTTTAGATGTTATGATTTGTCGTTCCCAAGGTTATGGCAATGCAGCTGTTACGAGTGATGTATGTTGAAGAGTACACGTTACTGTAAAAGAAAAAAAAGAATAAGGTTCTTTTTGTAGGTTACGCTGATCATTCAGTTCATTTATGTGGCCAACACTACCTTGCACAAAATGAATCCTCTGTAACATTTTTCGGAAACACATAGTATTTTTCACAATTTTTTTCTGATTCGACTAGCCGCTTGCATGTTCTTAATAAACACCGCTAAGCATCTCTTAAAAGACCCTCTATAACGCGTCTGAGTTCTCATTGCACTGCAATAAAAGTTCAAGAAGCAAATTTTGAGTGCGTTTTCACTTCAGTTGACGAATTATATGAGCAACAAGAAAATTTAGACATTTGAGACTCGGTACAAAATTTTATGCCTGCTGTATGTAATTTCACAACTGTTTGCTACCATTACATTTGAAATTATGTACTAAAAAAAGTAAATTGTACTAAGTATTCATTGCAAAGTAATGGCTTGATTCTTAATCAGTTAGCTATGAAAATAGAAGCACTTCGTCTTCATATGGAACAAATATTAGATCATATTGTAGAGGAGGCAATAGGTCTTTTTACGAAAAATGTTGGAGAAATGTAAAACAGAAAGGCGAATCCACCGTAAAATAGAAATGTCTGGTGAATTTGCCACGGGTGCAAGACATACACTGAAACCACAACTTCTAAGGAAATCTGTAATTAACTCCGAAACAGATCACAGTCCATCAAGATGCCTCATTTTTCGAAGCTGTGAAACCAAATACATTGTTTTGGTAAATACAGAGGAAATGAAATCACCTGTTTCAAAATTTCCTTGTTTTCTACGATGAGTTATCAGACACGAACTCGTCTTTCAGATAATGTGGCAGAGGAGACACTTAAGAGAGACAATTGCTACAATTCCATATTAGGTATGTGTATACTTGATGAAATTCATCGTGGAATGGGATTTTACAGACTCAAGACTTATGTTCGCTCTAAAAGTATTTACGCCACTTTGAGTATCGTTTGCGTTAACTAAAAACTATCTGTGGTCAACAGTGAGCTTCACGAGACTGTACATTCATGCCATGTTAACAACTAAACATTGGGCGACACAAAATGAAAATTATCAAGCTGTGACTTTGGAGTCTATAGCTGTTAAACCTGGAAAGAAATTGTAAGTTTTTGTATCTCTATTTGGTAGTTAAGCTCCTGAAGAATTCACGGTAACAGTTAATGAGTAGTACTATACAATAATGTATTATGTATAAAAAAGAATGTAATTATACAGAAGGAAATCATCTCCCTCCTCATAATGCTTTTTAATTATAAGTGTACGTGTAGTTTCATTCATCTCCTATATATACAGTGATAACGCCACAAATTTCGATTACTTACTCTATATAAATACAGAATATGCTGTATTCACATTTCATTCATGTATTTTTACTATTTTTACATATTGTCGATTTTGCTAACTGTTCCGTATTTTCCTATATTATTCATGCTTTCCAGTTTACCACATTTTTTATACATATCATACGAGAGCGTGCTGAAAGTAATACCTCTGAATTGTTCATCTGAAAACTCTTAACGAGCTTTTTAAATGAAACGAAAGCTATTAACACTCTGAATCTTTATTCTTCATGTTTACATATTCATTTCTCAACGTATTCACCCGACACATTTCTTCCAACAAGGGACCAGTTTTTTGATACCGTCCCTGTAGAATATTTGACTTCGTGTGTGTGTGTCACGTTGTGAAAAACATGTCCTGCTTTGCTGAATCTACCTGTCATTTCGTTTGCGAAGTGTGTGTTATGGTTTGTGGCTGACACTTTATTTAAAATAAAAAAGCTAAGAATTTTGTAAGTCTTCGATAGTTACAGTTTGGGTTTCTGGCCTCCCATCATCTTCCTTCAGCGAGAGTTGGGATTGGATGGGTGTTTTGCTGCTGTGGTTGCCGCAACTCACCGCTGGAATTGTTTACCGCATCGGCAGGGGTCTTACCCGAGCGACATCTGCGGCCGAACTGAAAACATTCAGCTGGTTGCACCTATCTCATCGCGTGGCTGGAGAGTGTGGCGGGGCTGCGCCGCTCCCCTCCACGGGAGTCGCCCCTCCAGTGCACCAGCTGACGCCCCTGTTGTGCTGTGCCATAATTTAATTAATTCAGCTTAGAAAAAGAGTTACTGTTTACATTGTCTCAGTAAGGATATTAAGGAACTTCTTGCTAGATTATACTCGTGGCTGAGCGTTGCTTGTGTTTCCGTTTATTCAGTGTAACCATTGACATGACAAGACTATTATATGGTTTCCCTAGGGCTTTATAGTATTTTAGCCAAATTTTGCAAATCAGTGTTCACTTCATATTCACTAGTTCCTCAGTCTAATGCTTCCTGACTTATCAGTCGTGGTACTCTCTCTCTGTGCCAATTTCTGGGTGTTACTAATCCTACGCCCCGTAAATGTGTTGTGCTGTTCCTTATTACGTCTAACTTATTGTATAAAGATTCATCTAGTGTTACAAGTGTGTGTTTCAGGAACTCTGGTTCTACTGCATCGTGGAGGTCACAACAGGTGTCAATGGGTGCACGTCGAGAATCCACCTTAGCCCCCTGTTCTGTATTAGTTTCAGTTTTTGGATGTTGGATCAGGACGTTACACCCCACATTGAAGATCCATAAATTTGTGGTCGTAAGACTGTAGTCTTGCATAGAGTGTGTTTTGTTTCCAATCTCAACTGCATGCTAAGTAAAAAAGGAAGCAGGGGCTTAACTGTGCTCATGCCTTGCACCCTCTTCTCACTAATGTGCTAATAGAAAAATAGTTTTTGTCGAGTGTCACACCTAGGTATCTCAAGGAGTCGCTCCATTGTAATTCTTTTGCGTGCAGTGACAAGCGCTCCCTAAAAGCCGAGAGGTTTATGAAAAACCAGAGGCTGCAATTTAACCTGCGTTATGTGTCGTTTTATTATCTTCGCAGCAGTTTTCTACCATATCTAGCTGCGTTTGTAGGAGCACTACGTTAGAAGGGTGGTGACCAGCCACTTGTGAAAAAGGCTGTGCCAAACCGAATTATGCGATTCGTACAATTGGTGACTGGGTAACGTCGTTTGCTTATATATTGAACACAGTTGGCGTAACTACAAAGCCTTGTAGGATTCCATGTCTCACAGACTTTCTTAAGGAGCGTTTTCCGTCCACGTCTATCTCAAACGTTCTGTTTTTCAGGAAGCAGTCGATGAGTTTGATATACACATCATAAATTACAGTGTTCTGTTTTAGCTTGAAGATCACGCTGTCGTGCCAAAAGTTGTCATAAGCATTCTCCTAGCCCAGCAATACTGCTGCACTGTGGAGTTCATGTATTTTAAATTGTGCGTTACGTGCTCAGTGAGCTGGAGTGTTTGAAGACCTGGAGAGAACAAAAACGATCTGGACAGAATCGTTTCGTCCACCATGAGGCTAACATTGATCCTGTCCAAAACTATTCTTTCAATCGTTTTCCCCACAGTGGGGAGCAAGTTGACTGGGCAGTGGTTTGCCTGTAGTTTTGATCATTTTCTTGACTTTGGGATTCTAACAACTTTCGACACCTTCCAGCTGCCAGGGAAATGATGCATTGGCATACAACTAGTTTTTATTAATCTTAACAGGCGTAGTATTCTCGGAGGTAAGTGTTTGTGGTGTAATTTTGAAATTTTGTCTACCCTCTGAGCGGATCTGTCCTTTTAGCATGCTGCAACACCCTCCACTTCGGAACATGTGAGTTTTGGATCTGTCTGTCCGATGTTGTCACAACATTCCAGTAAGATTTCAGTAACGTGACTGAGGTTACGCTGTTCCACTGTAGTGAAGTCAATCTTTGCAGTTGTGATCTGCACCTCGCATGTGTCCACATACTGTTCGGCTTTTGATAAGGCATCGGGAGCTACATCCTCGGTTCCTTGCATTTCATTTTTGCCTAGGAACTGCTATGGAATGTTTTTAACAATCTGCCACTCGACTTGTGAAAAGAGTGAGACGCTCGAGGCGACTTGAGAGTATAGTGGTTTTGCCGTGATTTGACGCTTATTGTATTTTCTTAGTGAGGTATTGCACAGCATCATCTATCTTTTCCTTCGAAGACAGGTCTGTTGTTTGATTTACTTTATCGGTGAGGACCCTGCGACATTGGTCACAGCTATCTTGTACAGCTCTCCTTCTGGGATTGGTGTGGAGGTTCCGTCTGTGAACCTTGGACTGTCTTTGGATTGTCGGAGCCACATTCTCACCTCTACTGGCACCACTTCATTACTGTCAATGTGAAGTCTTTGAATGTTTTCTTTACGTTTTTGATACATATGAAAATGGAATGGAGAGAAGCCGGTACCATATGAGAATGATCGATAACACTGAACCGAAGGCTTCGGATTATTGCAGGTGTCGTAGCACGCATGTGTGGTCTAGCTTTGTTAAGCTGAAGGAGAGGGTGTTCTATGTGCGGGGTCGACGAACTCTTCGAGTCGAAACTCGATTACATCACAGGACATGAATTCTTAAATTCTATAGTAAATACTAATACAGAGAACTAGTTACAGATATGTTTTTAAACGAAAATAGATCAGATAACAATTAATTTACAGTACTGCAGACCTAACCATGAAAGTAGAGCTGTTCAAGATTAGTTTCAGGACGAAGACAGGAAAAAGCTGATGGTGACTGTTCCACGATCGCCTAACTTCATCCCAACAGAGAATATGTAGGCAGAGGTTTCGAAGTTATAGCCAACTTTGACTTACAAATTGCAAGTGAAAACGTGTGTGAATTTCTAAGGGACCAAACTGCTTAAGTCATCGATTCCTAGACTTACACACTTCTTCAACTAACCTATGCTAAGAACAGCACACACACCCATGCCTGAGGGAGGACTGGAACCACTGGCTAGAGGGACCGCTCCGCCCGTGACATGACGCCTCAAACCGCGTGGCCACTCCGCGCGGCAAATTGCAAGTGACATTTGGACGAATATAGAAGACGCTTGCTGCTGATAGATATGCCATTATGTACTTAGCAGAATCAGTGACACTCTTCCTTTGAGAAACACTTCGTAATGCTGGTGTATGGGTTGGTTGTTACAGGTATACTCTTCAGTAAAAGCAATACAGTCGATAATCTCATAATGAGTCAAGCGTTGCCTTAAACATATCACTGTAACAGACAACTATTATCTATCAGTATGCTTCTCACAGTTCTTGCACTGCGTTGTTGTCCAACAGACATTGGTTACCTCACCCACAGGATACAATGGTTGTGTGTGTGTGTGTGTGTGTGTGTGTGTGTGTGTGTGTGTGTGTGTTTCTTCACATCACAGTGAAGTTCTTTCATGCTGTGGCAAGTTACGGAATTATTTTACACTGAACCAGTGTCCTGCAGTTTAGTTAACTAAATCATCGGAGCAGATATTACCTTTAAGATATATTTAGCATAAACAGTGCACTATAGAGGTCGTGGCTCACGATAAATGCAGCAACTTATACTGCCAATTTTGTTTATGTTGGCTGACACACCGACACTGCTGTAAATGATACGATAAAAATATAAAGATATCAGCTTGGATCTGAATGCAGTGTGGTGACATAGCCGGCCGGAGTGGCCGAGCGCTTAAAGGCGCTACAGTCTGGAACCGCACGACCGCTACGGTCGCAGGTTCGAATCCTGCCTCGGGCATGGATGTGTGTGATGTCCTTAGGTTAGTTAGGTTTAAGTAGTTCTAAGTTCTAGGGGACTTATGACCACAGCAGTTGAGTCCCATAGTGCTCAGAGCCATTTGAACCATTTTTTTGTGGTGACATCACTATCTGTAAGTTTGTCGAATAGCCAACGCGAAACTCTATTCACTGGTTCGATGTAGCAACTGGAAGCAGTGTTACGTCTTTACACATTTGAGTACTAACCACTTATAAACTGAACACTCGCTTTTGATCCGAAGAAAGAGTACAATGGGATGATGGCAAAATTGACTCATCACAACAAAAGAACTACAGAGCTTTTCTGTACTCGGTACTAGTATAAAAGTTAATAATTTTTCTCAGAAGCACGTAACTCATTGTTTCCTCTTATCTCATAGTACTTGTTTTACTATGAAGTGATAAAACAAAAATTTTAGGGTTTTCAAGCATAATACGACACGAGTGTCTTACCGTAGTCCCAATCAGAAACGTTGCAAAAACCAGGGAGTTCGATAGTATTTCGTCCAGCAGGCTTTTTACATCCATACATTACTATTGCTCGAAAGTTCTTATTTAATTACTAGTGGACATCGGGCGTTTTACTAGAATGAACTTTACCTTGATTTCGTAATTACGGTATGGGGAACATGAGCTAAGGAAAGTTCCCTCTACTGCAGTGCTCATCTTTGCGGATGTCTGCATTCAGTGCTTCCTGCCAGATGCCGCAATTCCTTCAGAATTCAAGCGATCAAGCAACACAACAGTTAGAACAGTTCAGACGTATTTCGTAAGCCGACAGGAGAAGGACAGTAAGTCAAATTAACGTTGCGTTTAGATTCATATTAAAATTGAAATGGAGCAGTGCTTCAGTTAATAGCTTGTTAAACAGATTAAAATTCAAAATATCCACGGGTATGCTGCCGGTCTATAGTGTCCAACGGGCACAATATATCGGCGATCAAACATGTCGCCATCATCAGGTGAACTGACGGACTGAGCTCCTGTGAACGTGCCGGCACGGAGATCCGTACGCTATGGCTGCTCAGAGGGAACTGGGTTCGGTCGCGGCGGCGGCCGATTTAAATACCCTCCGCCCGCGGCGCGCTCCCTCCGCCGTCCGCGCCCAGCGCCACGGTCGCGCGGTGGAACAGATTGCGACGGCGTCTGAGATGACGTCGGTGTGATGGCTCTGTCCGCCGTGGTCGTCACAACTATACGTCAGCTCGATTTACTCTTGATTAACCCGATCGCTGGTTCCCAAGCCTTGCTAAGATTATAGCCACAGTCACGGTTTATGAGGTCGTCATTGGTGCGAATTTCGATGGCCTCTCTAACAACGCTGTCCCAGTATCTCGACGTCTGTACCAGAATCCTCGTGCGGTCATACTCCATGGCGTGATTTTCCGACAAACAATGTTCAGCGACCGCCGACTTGCTCGGATACATCAGTCGAGTGTGCCTCTGGTGTTCACGGCATCGATCCTCGACGGTACGCATCGTCTGACCAATATACGACTTGCCACATTGACACGGAATCTGGTACACGCCGGCCTTCCTCAAACCGAGGTCATCTTTGGCGCTCCCCACCAGTGCACGAGTTTTATTTGGAGGACAAAACACAGTTCCGACCCGGTGTTTCTTCAGAATGCGGGCTGATATTTCCCGAGAGTGCGCCTGTGTATGGAATAAATGCAGTGCCTACCTCCTCCCTCGTGACTTCATCCATCTCAACAGGTTGTGCTGCAGTGGTTGGGCGGAGAGCACGTTGAATCTGCCACTCTGAGTACCCATTTTTTCGAAATACAGTTCTCAGATGTTCCAATTCCTGGGGTAGACTCTCTGCGTCAGAGATAGTGCGCGCCCTATGTACTAGAGTTTTAAGTACCCCATTCCTCTGTGAAGGGTGGTGGCAGCTGTCTGCATGCAAATACAGATCAGTGTGCGTAGCCTTCCGATACACCCCATGACCTAGGGTGCCGTCAGCCCTTCTCTTGACCAAGACGTCAAGGAAAGATAATTTACCCTCCGTTTCAGTCTCCATAGTGAATTTGATGTTGGGGTGTATGGAGTTTAGATGTGTAAGGAAGTCAAGGAGTTTATCCATACCATGTGGCCAGATGACGAACGTGTCGTCAACGTAACGGAAAAAGCAAGTAGGTTTCCATACGGATGACGACAGGGCTTCCTCTTCGAAGTTCTCCATGTACAAATTCGCTAACACCGGTGAGAGTGGGCTACCCATGGCGACTCCCTCCGTTTGTTCGTAGTATTCTCCATTAAAAAGAAAATACGTGGAAGTCAAGACATGCCTAAAAAGTTCAGTGGTCTTCTCGTCAAACTTCTGACTAATCAATTCTAGTGACTCTCGCAGGGGTACCCTCGTAAACAAGGAAACGACGTCAAAACTCACCATGATATCTGACTCATCCAACCTGAAGCTATCAAGGCGTTTAACAAAATCCACGGAATTACGGATGTGATGAGGGCATTTACCCACATAAGGACTTAATATTCCCGTCAGGTATTTGGCCAACAAATATGTAGGTGCCCTGATGTTGCTGACAATGGGGCGTAATGGTACCCCCTCTTTGTGAACCTTCGGGAGTCCATATAGTCTAGGCGGTACCGGACCTTGGGGTAACAATTTCTTAGCGTCACCCTCCGGTAAATCTGCGTCCTTGAGAAGCGCCCTCGTCTTGTTCTCCACCTTCTTTGTAGGGTCAACGCTGATCTTCCGGTAGGAATCGTCATTTAGCAGGCTCTGCATCTTATCAGTGTAGTCCTTATGGGAGACAACAACTGTAGCATTGCCTTTGTCAGCCGGTAAGACAACAATTTCAGAGCGCTCCCTCAGATCACGAATGGCCGCCCTCTCTTTACTGCTGATATTTGACTTCATCGGCTTGGATTTCGTCAACGCACGACAAGTTTCACGACGTATTTCCTCGGCTGATTCTGGCGGAAGTCGAGCTGCAACCTGTTCAACAGCACTAACAATTTCTGCGACCGGAGTGAACTTGGGGGTGGGAGCGAAGTTGAGACCTTTCTGCAAAACCGAGACCGCATCATCACTCAACACCATGCCACTCAAATTGATGACAGTCTTGCACGGAACCTGCAGGGATGGTTTGTCAAGGAGACGTGAGAACTTAGCTGTTTGACGTCCCGTAGCCTTCTTATGGGCGGAATCAGCTGACACCCAGGTGACACCATCAATCCAATCCCAGGAACAAGAAGTGAAGTTACTAGCCAGTTGCAAATGTAGTTTGAGTAATTCCTGTGAGATAAACTCAAGGCTCCGGTGGGTGAATTGCACTCTCTCACGTACCAATGCGAGGCTGGCTCGTTTCTTGATTCTCTTAGCTGCTGCAGAATCGATGTGATGCATAACCTTAGCAAAATTTGGAACAACATTCTCGGAACGACATCTCTTTAGAAAGGCAAGAGTACTTAGCAAACGACATCTACGGTGGCGCAACTTTTCAAATTTCTTCATGCTGCGATACATCTCCTCCCCGTAAAGGTGTATGATGTGATTCTTGAGTTTCTCCCGGCGATTAAAATTCGGTAATACCCATACAAATAGACTGATAATCGAGAGGACTCCTTAGTGTGCAACTATCAGGAATTAATTAAGACGAGACTGCAGAAAACTTGAAGAAGTAAGTAGCGGTTCTGCCGTTCTCTCCTTTTTGTTAACGTCTTATTGTTATTCAGGATTCAAGTCTTAGGCGTGCTTCACATAGAAATTCTCATTCATAAGGCACTTTACAGATCTCTTCGTAAAGCATTATTATTTATTACACTGCAGTCGTTGAGCGTGGCTTGTAGTAACATAAGAATGACCTGAATTGTATGGGTGATCAGTGAATGTCGTGGTATTACGCTGCCAGTGTGGTATGAATGACGTTCGCCGTAAAGCACTTTAGTGCTGACTACCTAAAAATGGCAGGGTGGGGGATTGGTGGTGTTTCTTACGTGCAATATCTCTGATTAAGCTCCACATACTTCATACTACTCCGCGAGGAATCATATTCACTGACTTGGAACTAGGAACACGTGCCTACTACACTACTCCACTTTTCCCTCAAGAAGAAGCAGAGAATCGAAACAAAAGCGCCTCACGTTTGCTGCCAAACATCTGTCAGTCAAACTAAAAGCCTACTATACGAAGCACCTATCTCGTTAGCACCAGGCAGGCAAAGGGTTCATTCTTGTGGTAATTACATTCATCCTGCAAATTATTTATTAACAGATATTCCCGTGTACTACGTAAATGAAACGACAGTTACTAAATCTTTTTATATTGTACATTTTGTTAAGTAATAACTTCGCAGCAATCTAGCGTCAAGTGTTCTGTAACAGACTGACCGTTAGTTACGTCCCACATATGGACACGGCGTCGAAAGCGATGCCGCTGCAAACTGACAAGGTTGCCTGGACATGGGCTGACCCGCACAACACACTGAGCATTCGGCAGACCCTTATAGCGACAGAATCAGAAAAAATACAAATCGAGCGATCTGTATGCAACCGAATTTCCTACGCCACACCCGTGATGCAAATACGCCCGAGCTAGAGATCCTTGTGCCGAATGGGTATATGAATAATTTCGAGTAATGATTGGTAGTCAAAGTTTATACAGATTGATTTTTTAAAAGTCTGTAAATTCAAATTATTCTTAAAAAATTTACGTATTTAATTGAAATAAACTGAAATATTTACATGGGTTTGTAACGACCCTCTTGGAATGTATTATTCTTGGTATTATTTTCTTTTTGAGACCCCTGCAAATGCTTAATATTAATGATATTTTTTTAATTTGTAGCAAGGTCTTATGGGACCAAACGACTGAGGTCATCAGTCTCTAAGCCTACACGCTACTTAGTCTAATTTATACTTACTTACGCTATGGACAACACACACACCCATGCCCAATGGAGGACTCGAACCTTCGACTGGGGAATTGGCACAGACCATGACAAGACGCCTTTGACCACGCGGCTACCCCGCGCGGCATACTATTAATGATGTAGCAGGATTACGGGAGGGTGTAGATGAAGATGTCCAGAGGATCGATGTTTACATGAAGTCATCTTGTGGAGGTACATCACCAAGGAGAGGGTACTGTGGCTGCACGAACAGGTTGAACTGAACTCAATTAGTGGCTCGTGTCGAGGAGGTAGCACTAAATCGTGAACAGGAGGCTGATGGCACAGCCATGAATGAAGTCAGCCCCGCTAGTACTTCTATTTTTACTGAACCTATTCTTACTGCATCTGGGACAAGCTACTGCTGGTCAGGGGGCAGCACTGTCGTCCTGATCAACAGTCTCGCTCAGCTTCTCAATCTGTTGGGGCCAACAATTATTCTGGTGGCGTTTAACGACACGGAAGGCAGCGCTGCGACATACCACATAAATTGATAAAGAGCAATTTTCTTCTTCAGCAGGATGAACTGTCGCCGCCACCTCGACGAATAGTGCTTACACTCAATAAATATAGTGAGCCTATCGAGTTCTAAGAGATAATTTTCAACGAAGACGTCATACAACACATCGTAAGGCACACTGTGATGTATGACGTTGAGAATCATAACAAGTGTTTCTGCCTTTCAGAGGATGAAATGTAGTATTTTCTAAGTACATTGATTCTCAGCTGTTACGCGCTTTTATCTAGACGTCGCATGTACTGGGAGGCTAACGAAAGTACCGATGCCACGTAACCGGTTCGGAGAGACACTAAGGTAATTTAGTGTCACAGATAACAACTTACGCACAGGTGCCAACCTAGCTAAAATTCGGATGTAGTTCGATACATAAACGAATAATTTCTCGTGTATGCTCCCACTCAGAGCAACTTCAATAGTGGTGAATTAGTGATAGCCTATATCGGAAGTCAGGGCGGTAAACAGCATATCATGGAAAGCAGATTCGTTTTTTATTCAAAGCATTGGTTGCAGCAACTCATTCAGGGCACTGTTCGTACGTTGACTTGCATGAAGGACAGTGTGGAGTATGAGATACAGGCCACGGAATACATATTGTTACCATACAGATATATACAGTATATGTATTGTATCAATTTTTTTACATCTCAAGATTACCAACTGGTTTGAAACGAAACAACGTGAAAATTAATGGAACTATTCGTCAAAGGGAGCAGACAAATATCCACTAATGAAGTTCAAGTCCTGCCACAATGCAGTCCAGATGATTCTATGACTGCAGGTTGGACACAATCGATAATATATGTGTCGTACGATGGAACGACAACAGCTTTTCTGTACTATTGTCTAATGTATCTGGAGTACATTCCATTAGAAAAGCACGCCGATATTCAGTACCTACTAAACAGAAAGCCGATACTTACCAGCCAAACGTTGTACATTAGTACTACTGATTTATTGGTGTAGACCGCCTAGGAGGCGCTCGCTGCGAGTGAATGTATCCCATGAGGTGTATAGAGATAGTCTGTGCAGTCGCGGTATGCGCTTTGTCTGGGTGGCGCAGGAGTGCCAATAGCTAGTAATCGGGAGATCCAGGGTTCGAAGTCCGCTCCATTTTCACTCGCCGCCGCTGATGCCATACAACGACCTTTTGCAGCTAATACCAGTAATCCCTTCTCTTTCGTTTCCATTTTCCCCCTCCTTCTTCAGTTTACAGACTTGATGATAATACTGGAGATTAGAGAATCGCTATAAGAGACAAGGAGTTGTAGATTTCCAATATGTAAAACTAATTCAGTGCCACAACAACAAATGAGAACCACTGTAAGCGTTTATGTAAGAAAACAGTTAATTCGACATATTATTCTCACTCGCCAGGTAAGAAGAAGACGTGCGCTTTGTTAATATAAAATTGTCAAATCATGACGCAAACGTAACGCATATCTGCATGACACGTTTTGCTGTCAATGCTGTATTGTTGTGTGTTCATTTCTCTGTTTTGAGGATGGAGCAATGGATACCGATCTCAAGTAAATTATTTTCTAAGACTTTATTTATGTAGAAAATGTGTTGCCTAGTCATAATGTTGACGGTATAAACACTGGGGATTCTCCAAAATTTGAATCACGTTTGGTGATGAGCTCTTTTGTTTTCAGTACGTTTAAGAGAGAATAACACAAATAACTGTGGCAGTTATTGATGTATGATATTTAGTTGCCAGTCGGTACAACTGAGTATTATAAGTAACTACGCCCCACTCCCAAAACCTTGTTACAGAAATACGGATGAAGCTCAGTGACGTATACCTTGAAATATACTTTTCGGTATTTCGATCCTCAGCAGCCACTTCTTAGAGACAGAATCTGTAGTCACTTCACATCCTACTCTAGGAACCCATCGACAGGTATTCTTCCTGGTGTTAGTACACCTCAATCTTGGCAACAGGTCACAGTATTTTTGGTAACTCTGTGACCTACGAGTTACTTCCTGGATGGCACAGAATTATCCTGCTACATTTTCTTTACCTATTCGTGTCATATTCATTAAATAACGTAAGTGATTCACACATAAGGTGTGAAACAAAATTGTCTATTTACTGTTCATAGTCCAGAAAATTCATTCCCGTTGGAAATTGCAACGAGTCTCATTCTTTGCAACCACCACTAAGGCATTAAGGCAGAGACGAATACAGTAACTCTTCGCCAGCTCTAAAATAACGTGGTTGCCTGTGCAGCAGAGGCTGCTTTCCATAGGATTTCTAGTCTCGTTGAAGCCCAGTTCTTATCTGTTTATAGACAGAGTTACAGGCTGCTAGATCGAAAATCATTAGGGAAATCTTATTTATTTAATTCATGAGATGCCACATTTCTTTACTATTTGAGAGTGACACAAAGGTAGTTTCGAAGTCCGCTGTGAGTAATATCTTGATAATTCATCCAGAAATAGTCTCATTCCTGTTGCAGATACCTAATGTTCTATTACAATAGGCTTTTGGTGTGTGGTTTTTATGGTAAGCAGTATTTAATTTGTATTGGTACAGGGCATAAGTTTCCGTACATTTTTTTACGTCAGAGAGAAATTAATCATCAACGGAATACTCTCTCACGATATGTAAGACAATGTGACATTATTCAGTTAGTTTACGGATTCCATATCTGTAGAATTCTCCTGGATGTGCAGGACAAATATCGTCAAACCAGGTTCAAAGTGCATTTTCGTTGTGAAAGGTATTATTCTGACAGTACTTCGGTAAGAAGTGAGAATGGTAAATATTTGAGACTCTAAGATCTGAAGAAAACTTGCGTGATGGATGACCTTCAAGTGAAACTGTTGAATAGTTTAGTTTGTGTAATCTGCAGAGTGCATTGTTTTGTATTATCTACCCATGATACAGTTTTGTAGGTTGTTTTTCTTACTTTGCAGCCGAAAGGCGTCTTGGTTGTTAACAATAAATACCAGTTGCAGTAGAACGTGCAAATGCCCACTGTGATGTGATCTGTACGCTTTCATCCGTTTCAACTTCGATAATGAGTGCTCAGCGACACAGCCTCCTTTCTCTCACCACGTAGCGTATCGCTGGTCGTTCGTTTCATAGCAGAACAAGCATTTTCGCACGTTCCCTGATTCCTTCCATCTTGGCTGTCATCAGTCGTTGTAGTTACGCCTTTAGACAGTGAACCGGTGTCTGACGTCCAGCGGAGGGAGTTTGCGTAGGGCCGTGAAGTAAAGTTCAGTGGTCGTCGGATGCCATTGCGACTTTTCACTATCATATCCATTCAAAGCTCATGGTGAAGCCTGATTGACACAGCGGAGACACCATAGAAGCATTGAATCGTATGCTCTTGTTGGTTTAGAGGTTCAGTCTTTTGGGAACAGTCGGCCTCTGATAGGAGCATGACACATTAAGTTTGCCATGATCTCTGCTCCGCCTTGTCCTTTGTTTTGGCAGAGCGATTGTCCATATGTAAGTTACGTGGTCTGCAGAGGACTTTTCCACACCTCAGCGTGAAACATTGCCACGCGTAGGCAACACGTCACATAGATTCTTTGTAAGTAACAAGCCGCATGGCTCATGATGTACATGATGTACGTCAACCAATGGCAGTAATCGTGTTTCACTTCCCAGGTGTTCTGCAGAGGACAGTTCTGGGCCACCGCTTGTAGTGCCGCGACGGGAACGACTTGTTGACGCTGGTCCTTTGGCTGAAGAACACAGTTAAAATCAACACCGACAATGTATGCTCCAAACATCCCGCAAAGAGATGCGCCACGTCCGCCGTATAAAATGCTGTCCTTTTACGTTTCTGCGCTGATCCAGACGGCACAAAAATATTGACCAAACGGATTCCACTTATAAAAGGACCAGTAGCGTGGGTCAGTAGTAAGTAGGTAACATCTTGCCCCAATTTTCCTGTCGTATACAATGGCTGCGCCTAAGCCTCTTTCGTCTCCCCTAAACAATAAACTTCATACCCACAAAACTCCAGTGGGGTACTTTTCCGTACCTCCTGTAGGAACACAATCTCCATATCTGGTTTCTGTAAAATACCATTTTCGAGTTGCTAATACTACTGACATTCATGAAATCGATGTGATAAGCCTGTGACATCGGAATTAGGTGGATATGTTGCTACTCCAATCAGCATTGAGTCTCATGACCTCAAAGCTTCCTCTCAGATTGACTAATGCACTGTTCTGCCCAGTTACTTGTTGTCATGTCTGCGTTTCGACTCTCTTTGGCAGGAACCAGTGGCGCAACGTCAGTGTCTTCCAATTCTAGGCACTGCTCCATATCCTAAGCCTAGTCCTGCAGTAGGCTGACGGGGTCATGCTTTGTCTGGCAGCGTTCTTCATGACAGATACGAGGATGAACATTCCGCTGCATCACTTCCTCCGTTCTATAGCCTTGAAGCCATTATACCACCGCTCTCGGTAGTATATCTGTATGACTGTGAATCCGTCAATGTCTATTGTATCTAGACCTTGTTCGTTTCCACTCCCTTCGTTTTCATTCTAACCATGTTGCTCTTCATATGCTGGAGCTATGAATATTTTCTGATTCCTCAGTGACCACTTTTTTCATAGCTGCATCTCCACGTCCGATGAGGACTGCTCCTGTGAACTGTCTTCCTGCAGACTGGTCTTCAAGTCTAATAACTGAGCTGGTCCCTAAGTAGAGAACCATGGACGCCGCTACTGTTGTGTGTTCAAAACGGTTGAAATGGCTCTTAGCACTATGGGACTTAACATCTGAGGTCATCAGTCCCCTAGAACTTAGAACTACTTAAACGTAACTAACCTAAGGACATCACACACATCTATGCCCCAGGCAGGATTCGAACCTGCGACCGTAGCGGTCGCGCGGTTCCATACTGAAGTGCCTAGAACCGCTCAGCCACAGTGGCGGGCAATACTGGAACACTATGCTCACTAGTTGATATGGATGAGTGAGCGACGTCTGCGGAAATATGTATCGGCAAATATTCGTGCAACTGACGTGCAACTGTCCACGCAGATAAATCATGGGAATACAAACAATGAATTCTCAACGGCCGTTCATCGAACGATACTGCATATTTGTCCCTGTTGCAGGAACATGGTTCATACTCTCACGATGACTGCAGTACATCAGAGATGGAGGCTGGTATTTGCACTCCAATTGGAAATTCAGTAAGTCGCGACATGTGGACTTTTCAGATGAATGACGTCTTACGTTCCTTCGGCGCCAAACGTCTAAATGCAAACCCCGTGCAATAATCGAAGGAAGAGTCCCAAACGGAGTAGGGGGGATTTGTTCTGGGGAACAGCTTCGTTGCAGGACCTGGATGATCTTGACATTCAGCACAGTATATCAACATACGCATGTATATATCCATTGGGAATTTGTTCATGCTTACATGCAGTCTGTTTGTCGTCAGCTTTATGGCATCCAAAAGCAGGACAATGCAATGTGCCACACAGCTTGCAGGGTGCTTGTAGGGTTCAAAGAGCACCAGGATGAGTTAACCCTTTTTCCCTGGGCACCAAATTCCCAGCATTAAAACCTAATCGAGAACCTTTAGGACCATCTCCACTAGAGTGTAGACGACATCCATCCTCAGCCGAGAAATCTAACGCAGTTGACCATGGCACTGGAGTCGCCATGGCTCGACATTCCTGTGAGTACTATCCAGAACCTCAGTAACTCTCTTTCTGCACGTCTCTGAGCGGAATATACAGCCAAAGGCCATTATTCATGCTTTTGACAGGCGGTCACAGTGTGAGTAGACAGAGTGTATGACTTCCACCCCTGCACACAGATCTATATTGTATCGAGCCAACTACTTTGCGACGTTATCAAATGGCATCTGTTCTTAATATTCTTTTGAAAAACATTAACAATGTAGCTAGTATTTTCTATTCGAAAATCATGTTGGGAATTTTCTTCCTCACGTTGCCCATTCATTCCGGGGCCTTTCTATTCAGTCTAATTTCTGGGACATGGCATTATTAACAATTTTAATATTTATATAGAGATTTTTTTGTGAATATTTCTACATATTAACAATGAACTAGGCCCATTACTTCATACATGTGGGTCACGTGTATTGGTTGACGTCGTGTTGCTAGTTCTGTTCAAATGGCTCTGAGCACTATGGGACTTAACATCTGTGGTCATCAGTCCCCTAGAACTTAGAACTACTTAAACCTAACTAACCTAAGGACATCACACACATCCATGCCCGAGGCAGGATTCGAACCTGCGACCGTAGCAGTCGCGCAGTTTCGGACTGAGCGCCTAGAACCGCTAGACCACCGCGGGCGGCGCTAGTTCTGTGTATTGGGCAATACTGATATATAGAAACACTAGGTAGTGTGAATGATTGTGTCGATCTACATCGCTATGAACAGCATGCAGACATCCTAAATTTTTAACTCTCTTTCAAAACTCTTTTGGTAGCCGTTTCAAACACTTTCTTAAAAAAGAACTAATAATAAGAACTTACATTTTGTGGAAATGCTGAAGCACAAAACTCTACAAATGAAGGTAATTTCTTGGAACTAGTGAAATTGCCGGCCTCTGTGGCCGAGCGGTTCTAGACGCTTCTGTCCGGAATCGCGCTGCTCTTACGGTCATAGGTTCGAATCCTGCCTCGAGCATGGATGTGTGTGATGTCTTTAAGTTAGTTAGGTTGTTTAAGTAGTCCTAAGTCTAGGGGACTGATGACCTCATATGTTTTGTCCCATAGTTCTAGGAGCCATTCGAATCATATGAACAATTGAAATTACTGTCAAATATGACGTAGAGTTGAAAGAACACATCTGGCACTTGGCACATCGTAAATCACACGAAGTATCATATTTGTCGCCAGAAGTACACTGTGAATTTCGTTTAAAAGGGAAAAAGCCGCTGACCTAAGTGACGAAATTCTTAATAATCTTGAAAATTACGGTTTGGATTATATGATGTGCCGTTCTAACGTTTATGGCAAAGTAGTTGCTCAGAGCGACGTAAATGGAGACGTAGAACACCCTGTACAAAAAAAAAAAAAAAAAAAAAAAAAAAAAAAAAAAAAAAAGAATGACTTTTTGTAGGATGTATTGATTATTCATTTAATTTATGTGACGAAGTCTAATTACCTCAAAATGAATCTTGTGTAACATTTTACGAAACTATAGAGACAACTGACTAACTACGTGGTCAGCAATAACACTTAGACACAAGAAATTTTGAACAAAATCTCATGCCTCCTGTATGTAATTTCACAGTTCTTTCCTATCTTTACTCTTGAAATGATGCACTAAAAGAAGTAAATTGTGCTAAGGTAGAACTGTAAAGTAAAAGCTTGGATCTTATTAGTTAGCTAGGAAAATAGACGCGCTTCGCTTTTATATTGGACAAAAGTAAGGTCGCACTGTGAAGGAGGCAATACGTGTTGCTGCGAAAAAAGTTGGTTGAAATTCCATTAGAATTATGAATTTGTCTTAATAATTGAATGTATAGCGAATTTTCCACCGATGCAAGACCCATACTGAGTGCAGAACTTAAGAGGAATCAGTACTGAATTCTGAACAAGGTCAGAGTACATTCAATATATCGCCTCCTACTTCGTTTCTGGAAAATACAGAGGAACGGAAAACATCAGTTTCAAACTTTACTGGCTGTTATCACAAAGTGTCAGAAGATCCAAGGCTGAGAAAACGTTTAAAAGCACTAGTCGCTACAATTGCTGATACTGTATGGCTATATTTGTTTGAAATTCATAATGGGATGGGATTATATAGTAATATTATATTAGAATTCTTCCGTTTAGTCAGTGTTTGCACAGAAAAACTGTAATTTCAGAAACTGAGTCCTCCTTGATGGAAAACACCTTGTTATTCATTAATTATTTATTATCAAATGGTTCAAATGGCTCTGAGCACTATGGGACTTAACAGCTGTGGTCATCAGTCCCCTAGAACTTAGAACTACTTAAACCTAACTAACCTAAGGACATCACACACATCCATGCCCGAGGCAGGATTCGAACCTGCGACCGTAGCAGTCGCGCGGTTCCGGACTGCGCGCCTAGAACCGCGAGACCACCGCGGCCGGCTATTTATAACCCCAAACTAGTTTCGGCGACAAATATGACCATCATCAGTGGGGTTTTTTAATCTAAAATATGCACAAAATGACATGGTTATACAAAGAGCGTAACCGTTATTACAATTTTACAATTCGTCTTTTGAAATATAGTTTTTATTGATACTTTCATACTACCTTATTTATTGTATCTTACAGCTTGTTTTAAGCACTTATTGGCGCTGTTTGCGACATATTTTCTGTGCTCGCTTTTTCTGTCGCCGTCTTTTTACTTAGCGATCATCATGTCATCTGCAAGAAAGTGAGCGGCTTTTAGTAAACAAATACTAAAAGGTGAACTTCGTATGTCAGCAGTATATACTTGGGGTTGTGGTAGTGTTGTAGAAATCAGTTATTTGGTGTGTACTGAACTGTAGTTTACAAGGGAAGGCCACGACGTTTGGAACGCGGATTTACTGTAAACTTCGTACACTCGTAGTACTCCATGAGGCCAACAAAATGTGTAAGCAGTAGCGCGTACTTCTCAAGCGTTGCTGAGAAAATTGCAAGATAATTTCGGTGCGTGGCCATTATAACCATGAAGTGGCTGCAGCCGAGTGGTGCTGGCACGGTAGCTCAGCGTGTTCGGTCAGTGCCTTAGTTTACCTTTATATTAAAAAAAACCGCCCGAACAAATTCAGCGAACAATATAGGGCAAATATTTTTTTAAAAGTGGTTGGCGTTGAAGCCGCTGGATCGAGTTCCGTTCGTCAGTTTTTTTTTTTTTATTTTCAACACAGTCATTTTCTTTATTAATTGTATTACAATTGATATAATGGGGAAAATACGTGTAATCTGATGAACTTCTATTAAATTTACAATGTTATTTGGCGGTCTATTGATTTTTATTATCACAAATAGTTTAATATTCACAACTATCGACTAATAAACGACCAAAGGCATTAGGTGATACTGAAAATGTATGCTTGTCCGTGTTTTCAAAACTGTTCGTAGTTAATCGAAAGAGAACGAGATATTTCTTCTCGGAAGACGCTATTAAAATACACTCGATACTGCATAACCAATTACCAGCGCAGAATTTTAAGGAAATATGGCGTCATGCATGGTTTGATTCCAAACTATCGTCTGAAAGAGAGGCTTTAGAAAATGTTGACGAGGTTTCTTTTCCACGGAAAACGTCAAAAGATCTTGCGTATGCGGAAACATGGCTTTTATTCAATGCAGCTGGTGCCATTTAACTTGATGTTTTCCATGTTTTTACGAAAAATACCATCCTGCAACTTGTACTCGTAATGTCGAAAGCGACGATTAGTTGTACATCTTTCGAAAGACGTCTGTGCCGGCCAAAACTTGGAGGTAACAAGTTGTTTCAGGCTCCTTTCAAGTGTAAGGGATTTCTCAAATCACGGACAAGCATATTTTTTCAGTATCAATTTACGCGTTTGGTCGTTTACTACTCGATAGTTATGAATAGTAGATTATTTGTGATAATAAAATTAGTAGACTGCCAAAAATGGTTGAATGCGCTCTGAGCACTATGGGACTTAACATCTATGGTCATCAGTCCCCTAGAACTGAGAACCACTTAAACCTAACTAACCTAAGGACATCACACAACACCCAGTCATCACGAGGCAGAGAAAATCCCTGACCGCGCCGGGAATCAAACCCGGGAACCCGAGTGCGTGAAGCGAGAACGCTACCGCACGACCACGAGCTGCGGACAGTAGACTGCCTAATAACATTGTAAATTTAATAAAAGTTCATCCGATTACACGTCTTTTCCCCATTATATCAATTGTAATACAATTAATAATGAAAATGACTGTGTTGAAAATAAAAAAAAAAGTGACGAACGTATCTTGATGCAGCGATCCAGCGGCTTGAACGCCAAAACACTTAAGAAAAACATTTTGATCTATATAGTTCGTTGAATTTGTTCAGGGCTGACGTCCGATGACACCCATTCAATTTGTTCGATGATCCGTTCCCTCAGTTTTTTTATTGTAAAGTGTAGCTAACGCTCTGACCGAACACGCAGAGCTACCGTGTCGGCATCACTCGGTTGCAGCCGCTTCATGGTAAAAGTGACCACGCACATATATATATTGGACGACCGAAATTATCTTGCGATTTTCTCAATAAAGCTTGAGAAGTGCGCGCTAATGCTTACACATTTTGTTGTCGTCATGGAGTATTACGAGTGTACGAAGTTTGCAGTAAATCCGCGTTCCAAACGTCGTGGCCTCCCCTTGTTAGCTATTCGTGTACTCACGTTCGTTGGATGGTATGTGGCTGCTTTTATAGACTGAAAAACAAAACTTTTGCACTTTGTTTCTGAGCCAGAATATTACGCCATCTTGCTGTTCGCGTGTGTCGCGAGAGGCGTAGCGCATGTGGTGAGAAAGTGTATGAAAACTGTAACCCAAATTACGACGACTTCTGTTCACTATTTATGTCTCTATGTGTGATGGGGGAGTGGTTCTTTTGCGTGTGCGTGCTTTCCGTTCTGTGTCCTTGGTCAGTTCTCTCAGAGCAGTGATGCGTGTGTTGTTGCAGACTGTTGTGTTTTCATTTATTACATTTTTCCCTTCGATTACAGCCTTTTGTATGTAGTAATTTTCTTCTATTATTAGTTGTCGGTATAGACTGTTGCTGTTTCTCACAATGCGTAGATCGTTCTCGATATTAGTGGGGCTACGGTTTTTGTTCATTAGATACTCTCCAAAAGCTGAATGTGTGCTGTCACTTTTTAGAGCTCTCATGTGCTCTGTGTACCTCTTTCGGAAATTTCTGCTTGTATGTCCTTGACAGGAGTTGCAAGTGAGTTGATATATTCCAGCGTTGCTGAATTTTTCTGAGGTTTTCCTTACTGGTCTTAGTCTTTACTGAACTGTATTGTTTGTTCTGAATGTTACTGCGATCCCTTGCTTTTCAAGATGTTTCCTATTCTATGTGATATTTTGTTATTGTATGTTAGTGTGTACCATCTCTCTCTTTTTTCTGAAGTGGTGTGGTCTGCTGTGTTGTCTGTGTGTATTCCATGTTTCCGTTTTACCTTGTTATTGAGTTTGTTTATGATGTCTGTTTAGTTGTCGTTTTCAACAGCAATTTGTTTGATTATATTTAGTTCCTGTATGTAGTTTTCTGGTTTAATAGGTGTTCTGTTTCTCCTGTGGAGTATGTGTGTGAAACAGGCATATTTATGCACTGTCGAGTGGTTGGATGAGCTGTGGATAACACTGCTTGTGGATGTGAGTTTTCTGTAGATCGAAAATTCATGTTGGTGGTTGTTTCTTGTGATTGTAAGATCGAAGAAATTTAGTTTCTTGTTGTTTTCTATTTCCACTGTGAAGTGGATTTGTGGGTGTACTGTGTTGATGTTACCGTGTAGCTCTTCTATACTGTTATGTGTTTCATCTACAAGTCAGATTATGTCATCAACATATCGGTACCAGTAGATTATTTTGTACCCACCTTGTTTTACAATGTTATTGAGTATTGTGTTCTCTATATGGTCCAAGAAAAGCTTTTTGATACCGGCCCTGTAGAATGTTTGCCTTTGTCTGTGTGTCTGTAAGTCTCTGTGTCTGTGTGTGTGTTACGGTGTGAAGAACATGGCCGTCCGCTTTGCTGAACCTACGTGTAATTTTGTCGGCAACGTTACTTTTTATATTTCGTGGCTCTCACTATTCTTACAATAAAAGGATTATGGGCTTTGGAGGTCTTCGATGGTCACAATTTGAGCCTCTGGCCTCCTACGATCGTTCTTCAGTGAGGTGTGGGATTAGATGGGTGTCTTGGTGCTGTGGGGTGGATGCTGTCGTTGCAGCAGTTAATAGCTTGAAATGCTTTCGGTCTGGGCAGAGGTCGTCTCGGCGTGCGTGATGGCTCCTCTTACCTGGGCGGCCTCTGCGGCCGTACTGAAAGCAGTCAGCTGGTTTTGCCGAGCTCTTCGCGTGGGTGGACGGTGTGGCGGGAGCGCGCCGCTCCCTTCCACGCCCTTCACCCCTCCATTGCACCGCTCCCCTCCACGCGCTTCACCCCTCCAGTGCGCCAGCTGGCGCGCCTGCTGCTCCATGACATAATTTTATTAATTTTGCTTCGAAAATGAGTAACCGTATCACTTAACTCAGTTGGGTTATTAAGGCACTTGTTGCTAGATTGTGCTCGTGGCTTGACATTGTTTTATATTTCCGTTTGTCCAATGTAACCATTGACTGGACAAGGCTTCTTGTATGGTTCCGCTACGGCTTTCTCGTATGACTGTAATACGATTATTGTCGAGATTTACGAAGCAGTGTACGCTGCATATTCACTGCTACCTCAGTCTACTGATTTCTGAATTATCAGTCATGGTAATCTCTGTCTGTGCCAGTTTCTTTATGTTGATAATCCTATGTCTCTTAAATGTGTAGTGCTGTCACTTATTACGACTAACTTATTGTTAAATATTCATCTAATCTTACAAGTGTGGCTTTCAGGTACTCTGACTCTACTGCATCGTGAAGTTTACAAACTGTTGTCCACATTATCTATACCACTTCCAAATTTCGGATTTATACTCCAAATGAACACCCACAAGTTAGTGCTACCAGGACTGCCGTGTTGGAAAGGGTGCACTCTGTTTCCATCTTTAGCTCCATTCTAAGGAAAAACGGATGCAGGTGCTTAACTGAGCTCATGTCTCACACCCTCTTAACCCCAATGTCTTAGTGGAACAACTTCTTTCTGTCGAGTTTCAAGCACGGGTATTTGACAGAGTCTCTCCACGTTAATTCGTTTGCGTTCAGTGACAATCGCTCCCTGTGGATTGAGCGGTTTCTGCAAAAAGGAGACAGCTAGACTTTTACAAGCCTTACGTTGCATTTTATTACCCCCATACCATCCCTGTACTAGATTTATGTACTGTACTCATGTGGATCACCTCACACTTTTCGTTATTTAGCGTCAACTGCCACCTGCCACACCATACAGAAATCTTTTCTAAATCGCTTTGCAACTGATACTGGTCTTCGGATTATCTTACTAGACAGTAAATTACAGCATCATCTGCGAACAACCTAAGAGAACTACTCAGATTGTCACCCAGGTCATTTATATAGATCAGGAACAGCAGAGGTCCCAGGACGCTTCCCTGTGGAACACCTGATATCACTTCAGTTTTACTCGGTGATTTGCCGTCTATTTCTTCGAACTGCGACCTTCCTGACAGGAAATCACGAATCCAGTGGCACAACTGAGACGATACCCCATAGGCCGCAGATTGATTAGAAGTCGCTTGTGAGGAACGGTGTCGAAAGCTTTCCTGAAATCTAGAAACACGGAATCAACTTGAGATCCCCTGTCGATAGCGGCCATTACTTCGTGCGAATAAAGAGCTAGCAGCGTTGCAAAAGAACGATGTTTTCTGAAACCATGCTGATTACGTATCAATAGATCGTTCCGTTCGAGATGATTCATAATGTTTGAATACAGTATATTCTCCAAAACCCTACTGCAAACCGACGTCAATGATATAGGTCTTTAGTTCGATGGATTACTCCTACTACCCTTCTTGAACACTGGTGCGACCTGCGCAATTTTCCAATCTGCAGGTACAGATCTATCGGTGAGCGAGCGGTTGTATATGGTTGCTAAGTAGGGAGCTATTCTACCAGCGTAATCTGAAAGGAACCTAATCGGTATACCATCTGGACCTGAAGACTTGCCCGTATCAAGCGATTTGAGTAGCTTCGCAACCCCTAAGGTATCTACTTCTAAGAAACTCATGCTAGCAGCTGTTCGTGTTTCAAATTCTGGAATATTCCATTCGTCTTCCCTGGTGAAGGAATTTCGGAAAATTGCGTTCAATAACTCCGCTTTATCGGCACAGCCGTTGGTAACAGTACCATCGGCACTGCGCAGGAAGGTATTGACGGCGTCTTGCCGCTTGTGTACTTTAAATACGACCAGAATTTCTTTGGATTTTCTGCCAAATTTCGGGACAATGTTTCGTTGTGGAACCTATTAAAGGCATCTCGCATTTATGTCCATGCCAAATTTCGCGCGTCTGTAAATTTTAGCCAATCTTAGGGATTTCGCGTTCTTCTGAACTTCGCATGCTTTTTCCGTGGCCTCTACAACAGCGTTCGGACCTGTTTTGTGGACCATGGGGGATCAGTACCATCTCTTACCAATTTATGAGGTGTGAATCTCTCAATTGCTGTTGCTACTATATCTTTGAATTTGAGCCACATCTCGTCTACATTTGCGTAGTCAGTTCGGAAGGAATGGAGTTGTCTCTTAGGAAGGCTTCTAGTGACACTTTGTGCGCTCTTTTAAATAAAATTATTTTGCGTTTGTTTCTGGTGGATTTGGAGGAAACGGTATTGAGTCTAGCTATAACGACCTTGTGATCACTAATCCCTGTATCAGTCATGATGCTCTCTATTAGCCCTGGATTGTTTTTGGCGAAAAGGTCAAGTGTGTTTTCGGATCCATTTACAATTCGCGTGGGACCGTGGACTAGCTGCTCGAAATAATTTTCGGAGAAAGCATTTAGGACAATCTCGGAAGATGTTTTCCGCCTACCACCGGTTTTGAGCAAGTATTTTTGCCAACATATCGAGGGAAGGTTGAAGTCCCCACCAACTATAACCGTATGAGTGGGGAATTTATTTGTTACAAGACTCAAATTTTCTCTGAACTGTTCAGCAATTTTATCATCGTAATCTGGGGGTCAGTAGAAGGAGCCAACTATTAACTTAGTTCGGCTGTTAAGTATAACCTCCATCCATACCAATTCGTACGGAGTATCTACTTCGACTTCACTACAAGATAAACCACTACTGACAGACACAAACACTCCACCACCATTTCTACCTAATCTATCTTTCCTGAACACCATCTGAGACTTTATAAAAGTTTCCGCAGTACTTATTCCAGGCTTTATCCAGCTTTCTGTACGTATAACGATTTCAGCTTCTGTGCTTTCTATTAGCCCTTGAAGTTCTGGGACTTTCCCAGCACAACTACAACAATTTACAACTACAATTCCGGCTGTTTATTGATCTAGGCACGTCCTGTATTTGCCATGCACCCTTTGAGATTTCAGCCCACCCCGTACGTTCCCGAGGCCTTCTAACCTAAAACACCGCCCAGTCCACGTCACACAGCCTCCGCTACCCGTGTAGCCGCCAGCTGAGTGTAGTGATCTCCTGACATATTCAGCGGAACCCGAAAACCCACCACCCTACGGCGCAAGTCGAGGATATTAAACGGGAACAATCTTTTTATCGAAAGTGACGGAACATTGTTTAGTGTGTCTGATATTTACAGGATTCCAGATTAGATACTTATTCAAAGAACCCCTTTGAATGCGATCGTGTGAATGAACTGATTTATTTACGAAATAGAAATAAGAGACCAATAGAGGGAAATCTATAGTAGAGAAATAATAAAAAAGGAAGGAATTTTAATCATAAATTTTGGAAGGATGGGAGGGGTTAAAAACGATGGAAGTGGTTAAATGATTAGTTATTCTTATATACGAGAAAATCAATATTATAGTCACAAAAAGTAGGTCTTGAACACCAAATATAGCGTTTACTAAAGTATAAATAGACATACAATGCAATTATGATACTCCAGTCGCTATCCTCTAGTCTGCTCGAATTCAATTAGGACGTACAGCTTTAGGAAGCAACAGTAGGAGCTTTATTAAACCAGGGCGCTAGAATAAATCGCGACGAGATTGTTTTTCGGGAAGGATTAATTTCTAATCAAAATTAGAACTTTTGTCATATTGGAGGAACGGGGAGGTGATCAATAATCTCTCTGACTTAAACGTCGCTTCGTGTGAAGATTTAAATATTTTACGGAATTAACGATTTTTGGACAGATTCGGATTTTGTATTGTGATAGTGGGGAAGCTTTACTTCACGCAACTAGTAATCTTATTTCGTTACAGTTTATGGATATTAAACGGGAATAATCTTTTTATCGAAAATGACGGAACATTGTTTAGTATCTCTGATATTGACGGGATTCCAGATCAGATACTTATTCAAAGAACCCCTTTGAATGCGATCGTGTGAATGAACTGATTTATTAATTATTATTGTTTAGTAAAATAAAGTGTTAATTTGAAACTGACTATTCGTCTTGAACTTTACTTCGATATACGTTCATAATTAATTAGGTTACGTGATTTTCACCAAGAATAAACTGCAGACTAGTAACTGAAACAAGTGAATCTATTGAAAACACCAGTGCAAATTTACTTACGGTTTTTTCCTTCAAAACTAGGAAGAAAATACGTGTAAGTGACTCACAGGGGTTAAATTAAGATATAGCCGGGATAGAACAAAACCCCTGAATACCAGTCAATGTATAGATAAATTAACATTCCTACTTTCATACAAGATACGGAAGTCGGGATAGAAAAAAGGGTCGCTACAAACGTATATGAAGCCCTATAACGTGGGGCTCGATCACAAGACGAAATAATATAGATTTATAGCTGTTTAAATATTTGAGACCCGAACAGAATCGTAGGAAGAAGAACGTCGTGCACTATTTGTTTAACACGACGCGAGAAACGTAAGTCTTTCCAGTTGCTGGGGGAGACGACCGGCAACGCAGAGGACGATTCAGCGCAACCAATAGGCGACGACGCTGGACTTCGAGTCTACGAGTGCGCAGCCAATCATATCGCCGCTGACCTACGGAATCGCGAGAGTACAGCTGATCGCTGTACTTCACTGCTCGTCATCACAAGACCTCACTAGTGATTAGTACGCAAAAGATTCGACCTCAGGTATTTAATTAATTTTTTCTAAAGAAATCTTGATAGGGGTTGTTTCCTTGTATCACCTTGATAATAGTGTCGTAGAGTAGGAAGTGTGTATATTTCTTGAAAAAGCGTGTGACGTTTTAAATTAACTTTATAAATGGCTAGACGTAGGAGAAATAGAATGGATGATATGGAAGATTTACCATTCGGTGAACATAATGTTCAGAAAAATGTGGTACTGGGACTAGATCCGGGATTAGATCCTGTTGATTTGCAAGAAAGTATTCGTGATACCGCTCATAATATAGAAACAACTGCCGATGTGAATGTAAGCTTAGTAGAAGCGCAGAATACAGTTACTGTGTTTGGAGATAGCACGTCGCAATCTAGTAATACCAATACTTTGGATGCTGGCTTGTTAATTAATATTGTTACTCAATTTAAAGAAGAATTGGTTAAAGAAAGTTGATTAAAAGAAGCGGAGCGTTCAGCGAGAGAAGCTGAGCGAGAAGCGGAACGTTCAGCGAGGGAAGCTGAGCGTTCTGCTAGAGACGCAGAGCGTTTCGCTAAATTGCAGGAAAGTATTGCATCCAAAGAAGCGGAACGTTCAGCGAGAGAAGCTGAGTGTTCTGCTAGAGACGAATAACGTTTCGCCAAAGTGGAGGAAAGTATTTCTGCTAGAGAAGCAGAGCGTTTTGCCCAATTAGAAGAGAATATATTAAACGAAAATAAAAAATTAGCCGATAAATAGGATAACATAGACTCAGATTGCATGAAAAGATTTGAAAAAGTACAGTTTGACGTACAAGAGATTACTGAAAGGTACGATACCTTAAGCATTAAAGTTATGTATTTAGAATCGAATCAGGATCAGATCGTAAAAGATGTTAAAAACTTCGTAAAAGATGTTAATAATTTGACAGATAGGATGGACAAATTATAATTTGATACTAAAGAAGCCGTAGATAATTATTTAGAGGAACAATCGAAGGGCGCTGAAGAAAGATACTCTAAATGGTTTGAAGAAAAATCTTCCAGGGTTACTAAACAAGCCTCTGATATCGTAAATGACATTCAGCGACCACGTCAGGATATTATTAATGATTATAAGCAAGAATTTAAATTAATAAAGGAAAGAGCGT